>NC_046659.1:52152681-52164681 GCF_010883055.1 Belonocnema kinseyi | reverse complement strand
TTTTGAACAACAGCTGCGTGTGTGTCTGCACACATATACACGAACACACACACACACACACACATTATAAAAGGGTTAAACAACCACCACATTATCCTACTAGGAGCAATCGTCGTCCAAAAATGACACAGGCTCCCAGTAGAACCGCGGTAAATCAAACTTATGACCACATCTCATGACCGAGAGATGGGTGGTCACAAGGTAAGATGAAATCACAACGACAGGTCGGCGAAACCCTCTTGTGTATTGAAGACCTGAAACGATCTAAGGATGACAGCCTTCTGTATCCATCTCGCAAGTTCCTGGGCATATTTTGGCACTCTGGTATCGCTCTAAGGTTCCGAACCAGTGATAGCTTCGAACCTCCGAAAGCACCGACCACAAGAACAATTACTTTATAAATTTTTTAATCATAGATTTATTTTCGGTTCAAGAAAGGATTGATTTGGTTTCAAATAATTATACAATTCAACATACTCAACAATGTTTTGGTCCCTATGGACTATTAATCCTACATGTTTGTGAGGTATGGTGCTGTCATAAGACAGCAAATTGGAGATTAGATTCATACCAATAAAAAATTAGTTATTCTGAAGGAACACCGTACTTTCTTAATCAGGTGTGGAAATAAAGCCTTATTTCCAAGAAACATTGAACAAATTTCAAGTAAATTTGATGTAACTAATTTAAATTATAATTTAATTTCAAAAAACTAAATTTAATTTTCAAACAAAATGTCTACGTTTCGAGATTGAAAATACTGTAAAAAATATTCAAAAATTAAGTCGGTTTTCCAATTACTGAAAATATCGGTTTTCAAGAGTCATATCTGATGGCTCTATGAATAAATTTTTTGATGCACAAGAGGTAAGTCTCCGAAATTTAAAATACTCCAAGCGAGATGATTGTAATGATAAACGTTTATTTTTCGGCCCGCTTCACCTCGCACGCATGTTGCTATTTTCTCGCTCTGCCTCGCCTTGCCAGCATCTGCCTACACTGCTGACACCTAATACCATTTAGAATATTTACAGTTTTCTTACACCTATTTCATCTCCTATTTACAATCTTTCCTTCTCGATTCCTTTTTCTCCTTCCTTCTCTTCTTCTTCATCTTACCTAACACCGACTTCACACATGCTACTGCCCTTTTGTCTCCCCTTTCATGCAGCAATACCTTCATGCTTATCCAGCTCTTTTCTACCTCTTTACACAGCTCCAACCAGTGCTCCACTTTTGCATCCCCCTTCCCTCACAATTCACACATCCTCTTCTCTCCAGAAAGCCAGAACCTATTATAATCCTCCACGTATCTGCATCTCATTCTCGCTATAAGTTCTTGACTTATTTGCTCTTCTTTCTCACATAAATATTGCGCTCTCTCCTTTGGCATAAACCAACTCACATTTCCCGTTAAACCTTGAATATCTTATTCTCTCCTCTCCTTCTGCCTTCTCTTTTTCCATGCCATTCTTTTGAACCAACTCATATACCTTCCTTCCTTTCTCGTGCATCCTTCTCACTGCATCCATCTGCAATCCATTCGTTATAAAATACCTTTCCCTTTCTACCTCCATCTTTGCACCCTACGTCTGTTCTCCTTCTCCGAGCAACACTCCCTAACCAGCTTACTTCCCCCCCCCCTTCTAAATTTTTTTTGTATTTACACGCTCGACTCCCCGTTATAACCCCTAAACTCGTGCTTTCTGTCTTCCTCCTGACAATATAGTTAGGTGTATTCTTTGCCAACCCCAGTGTCCACTTCACATACCTCTCCTGTACCCTATTTACCTCCTCACTTATCTTGGATCCCCGCAACTTCTCATTCTCTCTTTTTTATGACTATCCCCTCCCCTATTCCTCCAAAACAGGAAGCCCAGGTATAGAAATTCTTTCACCTACTGTACCGCTTTTGCCTTCCACTTCCACTCCCCTCCCTTATCTGTCCCGTCTCCTTTCCTGAACACCATAAGCTTCAACTTGTCCGCATTTAACTCACACCTATTTTTGTCCAAATAGCTTCTCAATCTTTTTATCATCTCTGTTAAAGTCTCTTCGCTCTTTGATAGCAGCACTATGTCATCTGCATATGCGAGTGACGATATCCTGAATCCTCCTACCACTCTGGCTGCTAGCTTACTTTCCATATCATTGATTCCCTCCCCTCCTCTCACCCTATCTTTTGTTTCTTCATTTACCTCCCTCACCCCGTCGATCAGGCCACTCTCCACTCCCGTCTCTTCCATTGCCTCCTACAACCACCCCCTATCCACCAAGGGGAACTCGCCTTTTTGATCTACAAAAAACGAATACACTTTGGCACCGTTTTTGGCTAGTTCCTATCAATAGTACAAACGATATAATTTTTAAAGAAGTTTTTTTATTAAAAAGCAGGTCTTTAGCTTTCAATAGAGTAATTACTGACTTTGGATTAAACTAATGTTTTCAGAATTTATCAACGGTTGAAATTCCTAATAATGTCGCGAAAATTTTAGCTTCAGGGTAACAAATTTGGAGTGCCTTTATATGTCAATAAAATTCCTTTCAATAGTTTGGTTCCAAATATTGAAAATTCTATTAGAAATATAGAAGAAGAAGATTTAAAAATTAATATTAGAAAGAACTGTCACTCAAATAGTCTAAAATTACAGTAATAAACTAAATTTCAAAATTTATGAAAATCTGTTCAGTAGGTTGAAAATTTTCAAAATAATTACAAAGATTTAATTTTTGTGAAGGCGATAAAGGTAACTTAACCAGTATCTTAAAACTAGTATGTTTCCAATTATTAAAAAGAAATTTAATGACATAGCTGTTAGATGGGAAAATAAATTATTAATGAATCATCAATGTGCATACCGTTTAAAAACTCACAATAGTATCATATCGAAAGCTTATGTTCTTCCTAAAGTTCACAGACCTAATTTAAGTTGAAGACTAATTGTTTCTACTGTTGGTTCTTCCACTTACAATTTATCAAAGTATATTTCAAATATTTTAAAGCCAGTTTCTATTAACACAAGTTCGTTTGTCAAAAATAGTTGTGAACTTAAAGATTGTTTTAAAAATATTAATCTACCAAAAGCTCCTTCAACAGGTTCTTTAGATGTTGTGTCCATGTTTGACAATATTCAATTAGATCTTGCTTTAGATTGCATGGAAGAAAAACTCAATTTAAATCATAACTTAACAAAAATAGCAAAAAATGAAATTCTAATGACTACCAGAACGATTTTTAATAGCACTGTTTTCCTGTTTAACATTACATATTACATTTTATAAACAAAATTTGGTTGCTATATGGGTTCACCTTTATCTCCAGTTGTTTCTGATTTGGTTTTACAAGATATTAAAAAAAGAGCTCTACAATTACACGAATGGGAAAAATTAAAGGGTGAAACGAATTTTCCGAATTGTTAGTGATTTTTCAGAATGCTATACCTGATTGAAAAATGGTCGTATGAAGGTCTTAAAAAAAGCATTTTGAAGCTTTAAGTTTCTAGTTTTGAGATGTTTTAACAAAAAAATTCGAAGCTACATGTTCCGCGTAATTTTAACAAGTAGTGTGAGAAAAAAATTTTGCCAATTTTTTTGATTTTTCAAGTCCACGAGCTTAAAAAAAAGTTTCCAACTTTGCTATGGTATATATTCAGCTTCAACTTCCTTTTTTTAAACCTCGGTACGAACATTTTTCAGCAACCAATTGTCGCATAGAAAATTTAAGGGCAGTTCTGAAAACTGGAATAAATTTCCTAAAACGATTTTGCCACGATTTTGAATAAAATTTTTTTTATTCTTGACATAAATATGAAAAAACAGGAAAAAAGGTCATTTATGGTTTTTCAGAACATCAACGGCTAAATTTCAAATCCTCATGAAATTAATAATTTTGAGTGTAGCTTTCACAGTTGAATAACCCCCCAAAAACCTTGCGAAGTTACATTTCGATCTGATGAACTGTTTTCTTGTTGCAAACGATCAAACTTTTGAAAAAATTAAACGACCACGTTTTTTGCGTTTGAAGATGTCCTAATCATGGCTAAAATGAAAAAAAAAATCGAGCTTATTCCCTATTTTTTGCAAATACCGTTGAAATTGACCAAAAAAATGTTCAAACCATTTTTTTTTCTTCGAAATTTGAATTTTTTTAAGGCTTCCAAAACTTGAAAAAATGTTAATTTTTCACTACTTCCAACATTAGCGTTACCTAAAGCGTATCACGTGAAGGTTTCACGGTCGAATTTACGCTTTGGTGTTTTTGTGTAGCTGTGTTAGCTGTTTGAGTATCTGCCTGTCTGTGTGTCTGTCCGTTGGTCTGTCCGTATGTAAACTTGATGAGTAAGTAGGTTGTTCAATAACGCGTACTGCCACCCCGACTCTCAATAACTGCCGTTAAACGTTGAGCCATGTTGATGCAGCGTGCAATGTGGGGCTGCGGGATTGTGCTCTTCATTTTCTGAAGTGCGCGCTCCAACGCATCCAACGTTTGCAAAATTTAGATACTCTCGTCGTAAACGAGGACCCATCATGTCCCAAACGTGTTCGATTGGGTTGAGATCGGGGCTCATTGCAGAGTATTGGAGCAATGCGGTGTTGTGCTGTAAAAAAAACGCCTACTTATCACAGTCCTATGATGTGGTGTATTATCTTGCATGAAAATGAATGCCCTTTGCCTTTCTCGTCTAGACAGCACAATCGGCGACAAAATTTTGTCGATGCAGTGCCTAGAATTTAAATTTCCATGAATGATTGGCAGGGGGGAGTTAGGCGAAACGTTCCTCTCGACGACGCCAAACAAGGAGACGTCGGTCGTTACCATGACGGCAAAATGGGGACTCGTCGCTGAACAAAACAGTACCCCACTGCCTCATGGTCTAGTTGAGGTGTATGTTGGCGTACCTTAAACGGGCTTGACAATGCCTTCGTGTTAACGTCGGTACACGATTTGGATGTCTTGCATTCAAGCCACTTACACGAAGACGGTTCCTTACCGTTCGAGTGGAGATGTTTTGGGCTCGTCGCCCTGGTTGTCACTGTTGTTTTTGTGATCGTCGAATCGAGAAATGCTGCGCAACGACATTCGCGTGAACAAAAGATTCAGGACGAACATGCAGTCGATTGTATATAGCGATTTTCAGGTATCGTGCATACAATAGGGATACTACGGACTGAGCCACTGCCCATACGATTACCCACTTCACGACGGGTGTATCCCTCTTCATCAATAGTGACTAAACGAACAACTTACGGCTCTGACAAGTGAAGCCTTGGCAAGATGAAATTTTGGCGATGGAATTTTTTCAATTCTAAGCACTATATCTTAACGTAATTAAATATCCTAATATCGAGGTTTAAAAATAATTTTTGTCAGTGTAGAAAATTTGTTTTTCAATTTTAACTTTCTGAATTATCATAATTTATTGTAATAAGGATCTTTGCATCAAACCAAATTGAGTGATTGATAAATTTAAGGAACTTCAGTAGAGTGTTGGTCGGCTGACGTTGTGTACGCTCGACTGTACTCGGTTCAACGCTAGGCTCGCTTACTAAGTCACTTACTAATATTCGAGAGCGATCTTTCGAATTTGTCTTAATCCATAATACAAAAAATTGAAAGTGTCATAGTATAATTCATATTCTAATTAAATGTAACTGTTGTAATGAAGCTTACATAGTTGAAATTGGCCGAAGGTTAAAAACCAGAATTGCTGAACACAACAGAGATTGTGAAGTTAGGAATTTTAAAACAGGTTTGTCACGACATTCTTGGAATTTTAACCATTACTTTGATTTTGATTTCAAAAATATTAAAATACTGGCTACAGGAAAAAAAAACACGCATCAACGAAGTAATCTTGAGCATTTTTTTATCAAGCAGTTTTATTATGTAACGGGGTTTGTCTCCCCTACCCCCCTTCGTAACAAAACGATAACAGTCTTTCCTCCCCATCCCCGTAAACAGCGCTACGTAAAGGCAATTTGGGGTAGGGGGTTGAGCTAATTATTACAGTCCCATTACAAAGGGGGAGAGGGGGTCTAAAAATCTGGATTTTTGCGTTACGTAATATATGGACGCTTCCTAACTAGAATTTCTGTATGTAAATTAATTGAAATATTTCGAAATTTGTTTATTATAATAGACTCAATAATACCTCGTTGATACGTGTTTTTTTCTGTAACCAATATTTTAGCATTTTTGAAATCAAAATCAAAATAATGGTTAAAATTCCAAGAATGCTGTGAAAAACCTATTTTAAAATTCCCAACTTCACAATCTCTGTTGTGTTCAGCCATTCTGCTTTCTTCGTTCTTTGCTAGGACAGGTGCGACTAAGCTATCAGTATTATCTCATAAAAATATTCTAAATACGAAATTCGTGATGGATAAATATAAATAATTTAGTTTTGCTTCAACATTAAAAAAAATGCAATTTTGAGATATTTTCCAACTATTTAAAGCAAATTTGTATACGATTTTCTAGATAAATACTAGTGATTCCATCAGAAATTTCACATAAAAACGAGGTAAGTACACATCTTTTTCAATTTTGAGTTTTAAGAAAAAAAGTAATACTTACTATATTTTGAGTAATTTCTCTGATAAATCTGAATGAGTTCAAAATTAATAATTAAAAAGCAAAAATTCGGGAACTGATTCAGTGGGATTTCTTTGAATTCAATGGAATTATTGTGAATCTAGTTGATTTTTTTCGTATTTTCATATTCTTATCAATTCACTTGAATTATTGTGAACTATTTTTATTCTGCTGAATTTACTTGCATTTTTTATTCTTTGGATTCACTTTAATTCCTTATAATTTTTCAGAATTTGTGTCCAATTTTTAACTCTTATGTCTTTGATTCTTTTGAATTCAATGCTGATTCTGAATTCACTTTTCAATTTTTGTTAATTCTTTGAATTCTCTTCAATTTAGGTGAATTCAGTTAAAATTACATGAATTTATTTTTACTCTGGGCAATTATGTGTCAGAAATATCAGGATCTGCTATTCATCGTTCGATCTTAATGAAACTGTGTGAGATTATAGTGTTTTGATATTTTGTGCGCAGCTCTGTTTAATATCATCACACAGGAACCCTTTTTTTTCTTTAAAATTTTGACGCAAGTAAGTCAAACAATTGTTTGAATTTCACTTTTTGTCAGTACCGTACTTTTTTATTTTTTTCCTAGTGAAAGAGCTGAAGGAGAAAGCAGAAGGATTAGAGTCGAAGCTGGTGTCGGTAATATAAGAAAAAGAAGGTAAAATGAAGCAGATGAAAGAGGAGATTATGGTTTGGCAGGAAAGAATGGAAAAAGGCTTGAGAAAGCGGAGGTCAGATCGGAAATGGAAGTAAGTGACAGGAAGGAGTACGCGAAGAAAGGTATTTGGGAGAGGGTAGAGAATACGATAGATCAGAAAGTAGGAGAGTAGAAATAAAAAGAAGGAGAGGGCGGATAGAGAAAGGATGAGGACAATGGAGTTGTGAATAGACAGAAAAGAGGAGGCAGACAGGGGATATAATATTGTGATAAAAGGATTGAAGCTATAGACCGTTGAAAAAAGGGAGCGCGTGGAAGTGCTGCTTCAGAGCATAGGGTGGGTTAAAGGTAATGTAAGGGAAGATAAGCTGGTGGGTAGAAAGGAGAAGGAAGTAGCGGTTGTGGAATTGTAGAGCTGGGAAGAGAAGTTTGTGGTAATGCGAAATAAAAAGAGGATAAAGGATAAGAAGGTTTTTATCGATCACGATTTGGCGAGGAAGGAAAGGGGGGTGCAGAAAATGATAAGCGAAAGGGCTAGGAGGGATAGGTGTGAATTAAAAGCGGTGAAAGTAGGGTATCGGAAAAAAATTAGATGAAAAAATGTGGGTGTGGGACGAGGAATAAGAAGTTTTAAAGGAGGTGCAGGAGAATTTGTATCGTAGAAAGTAGGAGGTGTGGGGTAAAGCAGATATGAGGAATAGTGAAGGTGCTGTACTGGAGGTATATCCAGGAATTTGATTTTGTGGGACTGGTAAAGACGTGGGTTGAGAGGAAGAAATGGGATAGCATAGAGCCAAAGCTGCCAAGGAGGTATGGGTCAAGGCTCCAAGAGGCTGTCAGAGTGAAGAAAAAAGAGATACTGCGAGAACTATAACGGGGGTTAGGGATGGATTAGAGGAAGAAGTTAATGGGTAGGGAGATAAGGAGGGCGTTCAAATGAGGGCAGTAAATATAGGAGAGGTAATGTGTAAGTTTGTAGCAGTGTACACAATAAGGATGGGATAAAAAAGGATTAAAGAAAGGGTAGCAGACTTGCTAGGCGAAAGAGAGGAGGGTATGCTGGTACTAGAGGAGAGCTTCGTCAGGAAATCGAAGGCTAAGATAATAAATAAGGAGGAGAAGATTCTAAGGGACTGGATGGAGGATTGAGGCTGGCAAGTGGCGAATGGTAGGGTAACAGGGTACGAAGAGAGAGAATACACATATGTAAGTAAGGTAGGGGTCACGTTGATAGACTATGTTCTCATGAATATGCAAGGGTGGAAGGAGGCGGAGAGATTAGCAGTGGAAAACAGGGTCAAATCAGACTATTAGCCCTTAGTGTTGTGTATAAGGGTATCGGGAGCAGTCAAGGAAGGTATTTTCTTTAAAGGGTAGTCGGTGGAAGATATACGGGAATATTCGAATAAAAAAGTGAAAGGGTGTTTGCAAAAAAAGATATTCAAAATGAATCAGAAAGAAATGATAAGGCCGTAGTGGGATAGGGAATTTACAAATATCAAAAGGAAGGTGAAGAGGAAATACAGAAAGTGAAAAGAGGAAATTGTGAAAAAGGAAGAAATACGTAAAAATGAGGAAGAAATTTTGATTGATGTGTAAAAAAGAACAGGAAAAGGGAAGATATATGAGAGAGATAATAAATAGGTTCAAGAAATCTAAAGTGGCGGCAAGCGGAAGGTGAAGAGAGGGCTTAATATTGCCGCTGTAGAAGAAAGGAGATAAGGATATGCAGGAAAATTATAGAGGGATTACGCTGATGAAAATGGCGCACAAAGTATACACGATGGTGTTAACGGAGAAGCTGTGAAAGGATGTAGAGTGGATTGAGGAAGTTTCTGTGAGGTGATGGAAGAAAGGGGAGTGGAGAAAGGTCTGATTGAGAGGGTGAGGAAGCTAAAAATGACGAGTAAAAAATTTTTAGATCTTTTTTCTGTATTGTTTATTTAAAGAACACGTTCATTTTGCAACACTGCTTCGACCTAGGCTGCTTATCAATCTATCTAGCGATCACACCAAGTGAAGAGCCACACAAAGTCATTATGTAAAGCTCCCTACTCGGGCCCATTAGCATCCATGGTCTTTTGTTTCAGGCGTCATTGAATACACTGACTCTTTTTATAAGTTATTTATCGCCATACTTTTCTGTCTTGGCATATCTCTCTAACTTCCTTCACGCCCATGCATTTTCTCATGCATGCTGTTGTGTTTCTATGGCTTTTTATGTCAATTAATTAAAATAGTTTATTTATGTATGAAGGGGAAATGTTGGGAAATGTGTGTCAGCCGTATGTCGTCCAGTACTGTCAACTGGCAAAACACTTCTTCCAGCCTTCCACGCTCATGTTTAAATTTGATTTTAGTGAATAATGACCCTTAAAGAACATTTGCCGTTTCGCGGCTAGCGTTAGCTTGCGGAGAAGGTTGTAGCATGAAGGGAGAAGACAATACCCGCTGTGTTCCCCTGACCTTTCCGCAACTCGACATAAGCCCTGAAACATGTATCATGTTTTTTGTGAATGGGCTCTAAATAATGAACATTTTTATGCAATTTGATAAATGTGACAGCAAGGAATCTTTGGCAAGTCATTTTTAATTGATTCTGCCACAAAATTGAGCCTATTCGTGAAAAATGGCCAAAATTCGCATTTGTTTAAATAATTAAAAGTCTTTTGCAATTTGAGAAATGTGACAGTTCTTAAATAACAAGTTTTAGTTTACATATATCTAGTGAAATATTTGCAGTTACTCGTTATACCTGAAAGACTTACTGCCATTTATAAAGAAGACCGCCGATTTTTTTTCAGCCAAGGTGCTTTTTCCCCTACCTGCCCGAGACTTCGAGAGATCCTTAGTAGCGGCATACGGTGCAACTAAAATGACGATATTTCGCGTTCTGCAGTCACCATACATTTCTTTTAAATAAAAAGTAAAATTATAAAGAAAGTGTTTGTTCTAGCAAGAAAAAGTAACAAAGTGCAATATTAACAAATAATTGAATACAAATATTTTTTGAACTTTTTTATACTAAGGCGTACACTTTTTCCGCAATATCTCTCAATTTAATTCAAGTTTGTTTACTTGATTCAGGAATTTCACTATTAAATAATTTCAAAAAGCCTTTGAGTAAAAAATGTATCTTATATAATACTACAATTTTACAAAGTTTTATTATATTCGAACGAATTTCTGATATTGTGATGCCTTGATACTTAATTGATTTAATTTTTTTTTAATTTTCGCGAATTCTGGTGTATTTAAAAAAAATTAAATTCTTTCAATTCGCTAATAAATGACTAACTCTTAAGATTTTTTTGAATTCTTTATAATTTAGTTAAACTCTTCTGAACACCTTTTAATTTAGACGTCTTCCCCTAATGCTAGTATTGGATAAGAAAACGAAGTAAACATGTTTAAAATTCTTAAGTCTCATTTAATTTTAAATAAGAGATTTGAGTCGAAAATCTTCTATTGAATTTGATCGTTGAAGATAAGAAATATTTAATTCTTATTTCAGTGATTTGACTCCTCTGTTTCTTGAGAAAGGATTATTAGCGGTGTGTATATTGACGTGAGAGAGCCTGACATCAACTTATTTAACATAACTTTACCCAACAGAACCTGACCGCACATAACCTGAATTAACAGAAATTTATTGACCTGGACGTAAAGCTCTGGAAGCATATTTTCCCAGTAGAAAATGTGTGCTACATCGAATGGGTCAACTCGAGCCTAACCTAGAAATAAATCTAACCTAGCCTAACCTAACCTTACCTAACCTCACGAAACACAATTAAACTGATTGCGTTGTCCCGTTGTGTTTGCGGTACCGTTTCACGTTTAGCCTGCAAAGAGGTCAAACCTATCCTAACCTAAAAAATCTGACCTAACGTAACTTAACGTAACACAATTAAACTCATTGTGTTGTCCCGTTGTGTTTGCGGTACCGTTTCATTCAGCTTCGGCTTAACCTACATAGAATTTTAACCTATCCGAACCTAACAAAACCTAACCTAACCTAGCCGAATGAAATTCAACCACACGTGTAGCTATGTAAGCGTACGGTTCTCAGTCTTAAATGTGTTCTATATTTAATAGGTTAACTCGATCTTAACCTACAAATGAATCTAACTTAACAGAACCTAACGAAATTTTGCTTAACCCAACACAATTTAACGTGTTCCCGTTGTAACACAATAAAATTAATTTCATTGTACTACAGGTGGTTAAAAATTTAGACGCACATTACTCATTTGAAGAAACTTCGAACTACAAGTAGAATTGACCCCATTTCAATTAACCTGACAATGTTTGTATCAATTAAAATGTAGAACTGTAACTCAAAGTTAAGTTGTGTTGCGTTAAGCAAAATTTCGTTAGGTTCTGTTAAGTTAGATTCATTTGTAGGTTAAGATCGAGTTAACCTTTTAAATATAGCACACATTTAAGACTGAGAACCGTACGCTTACATAGCTACACGTGTGGTTGAATTTCATTCAGCTAGGTTAGGTTAGGTTTTGTTAGGTTCGGATAGGTTAAAATTCTATGTAGGTTAAGCCGAAGCTGAATGAAACGGTACCGCAAACACAACGGGTCAACACAATGAGTTTAATTGTGTTACGTTAAGTTACGTTAGGTCAGGTTTTTTAGGTTAGGATAGGTTTGACCTCTTTGCAGGCTAAACGTGAAACGGTACCGCAAACACAACGGGACAACGCAATCAGTTTAATTGTGTTTCGTGAGG
>NC_046659.1:52132801-52152581 GCF_010883055.1 Belonocnema kinseyi | reverse complement strand
ATTTTTTGAGGTTATGGCTCAACCATGACGTGATGGGTGATTTTTGATACCAAATTTGAATTCAGCGCCCCAAAATCCATAGGAATACGTGTGTCTTGTTACAAGAACTTTGATTTTTTTGATTTATGATGATGCAGCACCGAGTCATGAGGAGCACCGCAATTCTACTTTCTCAGTAGCCGCTTCCGAATAATTGCTGTCACTGCCGTATTTTTAAATATTTCTACATGAAAATTTTAAAAAATATGCTATACTTTAATGTACCGTTGGTTTTAATAAATAGATTTTAACTGTGTCGTAAAAAAATCGCAAAAATGTGCCTTTTTTGCATGAATTAACGCCCCCCCCCCCCTAATGGTTGCATAGTGATGTTTGATAGTCGTGGGTTATTTTCAGAATCAGAATCGTTTGATGGTGCCATTTACACATTTGGTAGTTCGGTGGCCCCTAGGCCAACTTCACACCTCTCGATTCTGTTTCAGTTGCACTTTTTTTGGATATTGTAGATATTATAAGTTTGATCTTGAGGATTTTTTTTCTTCAACTTAAAAAACTTTTAACTCTATATTTACAATTATTAATCAAACATCTAACTTTAAGTTTCCCTGATTAAAATGCCGGATAGGATCCGGTTAGAAACCACTTAGAATTTGGTTCTAAACGGCTCAAACCGCTCCAATACCGCTTTTTCTCTGCGGGTTATAACCGAAATCTAACCAGGCTCTGTCTGACATTATACAATATTCGTATTATGTTTCTAGATAGTTCGTAACTGAATCCACAAAATACTTCTACCGAATTCTTATCCGGTCCTAACCGGTTTATACCTGATTTTTGCCTTCACTTTGTATCAGGCACCTAACCGGGCTTTGTCTGGCATCATGTAATATTCGTAGCCGGTTTCTACCCAGTTCGTAACTGGATCTACAAAATACTTCTGCCCTGTTTTTATATGGTCCTAACCGGTCCGTAAGCAAGTTTAGCTCCGGTTTATACATGGAAAAATTTGGTACCGAAAGAATTCTTACACGGACAGGGATTTTTACAACGGGGATCTTTAAATTTTTGAAACTAAAGTCCCTTAAAAACAAAGTGGAAGATTGGATACTTCACAGAACGCCTCTTAACTAAAATCACGGACGAATTACGAAATTTCGACATTACTGTACCGTCATTTCCAACACGAACAAAATTTCGATTTATACATGGAGAGAAATTGCAAGATATTAATTTACGTAGCTGCTCCTTCATCCTATTATAGCTTTGGCGTAAGAATTAAGATCTCGGAACCCTTGTTTTTGAAAGCAACGACCGTTGCCGTGAATTAATCTCTTGGGATTTCTCTCGGTGTAGACTCTCATTGAAATCCCGTATTGATTTCAGATGAGTTCCGGACAATTTCATCCGCACTTTTCTGGAATTTGTTTGTAATATGTCTGAAATCTGTCTTGTTTTATGTGATTTCCATCTGTAAAAATATTTTAGGTCCGAAATCAACTCGTTTTTGTTTGGAAGGTGTCCAAATTGTAGAAGCAGAAATTATTTTTTATAAAGTGGAATCCGAAATTAGCCCGCACCTGTCCGGAATACGTCCAAACTAGAAGATCTGAAATTATTGTTTGTAAAGGAGAATCCGATATTTGTCCATTTTTGTCCGGATTGTATCCGCAAAAAAATTAAATCCGAAATTAGTTTGCACCTATCTGAAATTCGTCCGCAGTATGAAATCTGAAATTATTTTTTTAAGTGGGTAGCCAGGTTTCAATTACCTTTTTTCAAAAACGTTTTTTGTTATTTATTTTTATTTAACATTTACAACTT
This sequence comes from Belonocnema kinseyi, assembly GCF_010883055.1. NCBI lineage: Eukaryota > Metazoa > Arthropoda > Insecta > Hymenoptera > Cynipidae > Belonocnema > Belonocnema kinseyi. The sequence goes on along the minus strand of NC_046659.1, from coordinate 52,150,760 downwards.
TTTAGTATGTCGTGAAGCATGTTATTAACTAACGGAAAAAATTTATTTTTTATTTTTTATTAATATCCGGCCTATTTCTGGGCGATCTGATGACGCTCTGTTGAAAAACGGTCGCCATGATTTTTCAACTTTGCGTCATCTGAAACACAAAAACCAAAATTTTTCATAAAGAGCACATAAATGACTATAGCATAAACCTCGATTATGAAAAAATATTAATTAATAAATAAATTGTGAAAGTTTTTGTGATTTTTCGTTTTTTTTTGCTCACTTTTTTCAAAACTTTGACTAGATCAAATTGTTAATAAACATTAATGAAGAATCAAGACCGAGGTTCATGCGATAGCCAACTCTTTTCTGAATATTTTCAAAAAAATGTGAATGAAATCAGCCCAGTAGATCGGCTGGAATCGTGGCGATGACCCCAACAAAACGCGTTTTCAGATAAACGCGTTTGAAGTTTGAAGTACGAAAAATTGTGCGTTCCGACCGCTCAAGGTCTTTCGAAGTAATTCATTTTTCGGCTATTTCTGATACTCTCTGAGGTCAAAAAGAGTTTCGACCTTATTGCTAAGGATACATAGGTACTGAAAAAGAAAAAAAAAATCGATTTTTTACAAATTTCAAACCTGGCTACCCCCTTAATCTCGGTTCAGTGGATTTGACATGTCTTACAGTATGGAATACAAGGGAATAGAGGTTTATTTTACTGAAGAATAAACGTTGAATTAACCTTAATTTCATTGTGACATTTACGAAATGCTAAGTGATTTTGACATTTTAAATCTCATTAATAGCAGTTTAAACTGTTACCATTACAAGAAACCCTTTACAATTCTTGATAAGTAAATATTACATTTCTTTTTTCTGCATGTAATGTAAGGGGGGCAGCGCCAACCAGTGGGGCATAGGTGATTATTATTATAGGATGACTATTATTTAAGAATTTTAGTTCTACCTTGCATCAAATAAATCTATTTTATCAGAGTGATATTGCTATTTACTAAAATCTTGAAAATTTACGTTGCAAAAGAAAAATTATACAGAAAACAGTTTTTACCACGAAAGACTGGAAGTTTCGCTGACAGAAATATAAAGTTTTTAAATTTAATGATAATACAATATAAAAATTTTATATTTTGACAGATAAAACAATATCACTCAATCTAATTATATTAATTAGACATAATTCAAGTCCAAAATATACTAAATCTCATAAATAAGTTAGGCCTGGACGGGGGCAGGCCTGACGGAAATAATATTTAGAAGTGCTTAGGTGCAGTAATCTCAGATCTGAAACAAGATGTGGTCCAATTCTATGACAGGGCTATGTCCGTCTCTTCGTATTATTAAAGTTCACTTAATACTGGTTGTTGCCTTGTATATCCTGCCATCGCCAAGTGTGGGGAGTGTGAACTCCACGTAATCTGGAACATATAGATTGCCGAACAGGGCTCGCCAGCTCCATCTCAAGGGAGATGGGGCAATCAGCCCTGTTTCCCGACTTGAAGTGTCACAGGCGGCAATGTTCGAAAAGAACATTAAAGAGAAAATAAAGCAATAGGAAAATAATAGATTTAAAATTTAGAAAGGGACAAAGAGACAGGTTTTTATATTTGTAAGTTGGTTTCTCTCAAAAACTTGAAAACAGGTGTAACCATCCTAATTGTGGGATTTACTAGAAATTGATAGCTACAGTATGGAGGAGGGGATTTTAGAATTTTGGCTAGAGCTTTAAAAAGATTTATTCTAGGAGTGTTGAATCTGGGGCATGCCCAAAGTTCATGGTAAGTCTTCTTTAATATTAGGGTCATATGGAATTTAGAATTGCTAACCGGTTTCTAATTATATAAACTAGTCAGCAATTGATGGAGCTAGGACAAGTGGTATCTATACTTTGAAGAGCACTGAGTGAACCTGTGAAAATGACTGATTTAGGAAAACGATGCTTTATAATGTAATCTAATGTATACATGATGGCAATAACTTCTATAGAAAAAAATAGAGGCAAAAATAGATATTTTCGACGATTGATTAAAGATTAAATATTCCCACAGGGTATGCACAGTTCTGGAATAAGAGTCCTAATGAAAGATCAATGTTTGGAGAATAAGTGGTCTTCGTACGAGAATTCATAGTGAGGGTGTGTGTCTGATTTACGAATCTGATATTTAAAGGATTGAACATTTTCATAAGCATTCAAAACTACAAATCGATTTTTAATGTTCTTTCTATTCCTCTTTGCATCACGCGATAGTTGCAGCAATTTATCTGGGAGGGGATGATCAACGTCAGAGACAATTTTTATGATATAGTTTTCAGCCAAAAACCAAAAGGGTTTTTTAGAAGGTGGTTCACAGAATTCTGCTAACGTGACATTTATGGGTGTACTATTTATGTAATCTAGGGTTAATCTTATAGTTTGATTACGAATTTTTTCTAATTGACTGAAAATCTTATGTGATGTAAAATTAAAAATATGAGATCCGTAATCCAGACAGTTTCTGATGAGGGATGTATAGACAGTTCTAAAGACACAGAGATCTGCACCTATGGTCGAAAATAATAATAATTATTATTATATATATATAATAAAAATTAATAATATAAAAATAATAATAAAATTCTATTATCAGGCAATTTTTAGGGATGACAGTGTGTATTTTCCTAGTGTAGATAGAGTAGTTAATGGAGCTAAGGATGCTTCCCTATGGGAGGCCAACTGTGCTCAATCTTGGACCCAACAATTGTCCGTTGATCTGGAAGTAAACATTTTTACAGGATGTAGATTTATAGATAAAATGAGCCGTCTGTCGGGGGACACCAATTTCCTTCAAGTCATCAATGAGAATCCGAGGATTAACACTGGGAAATGCTCCCTTTAAATCCAGGAAGAGGCCTGCAACGACCTTTCCATTTGCAAACCCCGAGATAATCTCGGTTGACAAGATGGCGAGATTGTCAGCGTAGGATCTTCTGTTCCTGAACCCGATTTGATGGGGCGACAGCAGATGTTTGTGCTCCACGTACCAAGAGAGTATGTTGAATATAAGTTTCTCCATTACCTTAAACAGACAGGATGCTAAGGATGTTGGACGGAATTTTCCAAGAATTTATTTTGGAATAAAAAGGACGAGAAATTCATTCCAGGATTAAGGGAAAGATTCAGACTGGTAGATTTCATTGAAGATGTTAAGGAGAGTGATTCTGACCTCATTAGGGAATCATTGAATGAGGTTATAGTCAATTATATCTCAACCTGGAGAGTATTTGGTTTTCAGTGAGGCTATGGTAATGGAGAGCTCAGACTCTGTAAAAGGAGCCTCCAGGAAATTCGTGTCTTGAAAAGTTATCGGGGAAGGAGTGGAAGATCACAGATGGAGGGCAAAGTTCCTCAGCTAAAGCATGCAAATTTTCAATCGTACTCCTGTCTGCAGAACAGGAGGCATGTGCAGGCTGTGTAAATCTATTTTTAAAACATTTGACAACTCGCCAGACACTTGAGATCGGAATCGATCTATCTAGGATCTCGCAGAATTTTCTAAAATTGATCCTCCGCGCAGTCTTGAGATTACGCGTGGTTTTCCCTATATTCTATTGAGATTGACATAATGTGCATCGTTTCTGAGTCGTCGGAAGGTGGTTAAAGCCGCCTTCCTCTCCTCGACTGCTGCGTCACAGGTTTCGTCCCACCACGGGGCAGGAATAAAACGCCTCCCCGGAGGGCTAGGGCGGTGGACCTATTCTAGAAATAACGGGGAAGTGGTCGCTGCCCAAAGAGTCGTTCCACACACCCCAAGAGGAGAGTGTGTATAGATTCGGAGAAACGAAGGTCAGATCAATAATTGATGGCAGGTTGCCAGGACGGGTACGAAATGTGGGTTCACCTGTGTTGAGGGGGATTAGATCTGTCTTATCCAAGGCAGAGCAAAGTTCAATTCCTCCTCTACAATTATACGAGCTGCCCCAAAGAGAATTGTGGCAGTTAAAGTCACCGCTTATGACAACCGAGCTGCAATTCACATCTTTAATGGAGTCGAAAAGTTGGGTCCACGTCACCGAAGTTATAACATTAAGGGGGGTAGGCACCCTATAAACTGAAGCAACAAGAAGCTCCCCTAGTGAGGTACCAATTGAGATGGCTAGTTTCAAGTTTGACCTCCATGCTAGAGATAGAGGTGATGCGCGAGAAAGTGACGCCTCTTCGAAGGGCGATAGCCAGCCCACCACGGCTATTACTGAGTCTATCCGCCCTGATAATGTTAAAGTCTTTAATTTTTAAATTTTGTTTGGAAGTAGGATTTAAAAAGGTTTCTGAAAGAAGGATAATATCAAACTTGTCCCTAATGTTTGAAAGGTCACCCTGTTTATTTAGGGCTCTCCGACAATTCCACTGGGCGATTCTTAAATTACTGAGTTGAGTCATTGTTTTGAAAAGAATTTGCTAGGTTCGCCACACTGCGCATTAATGTATTTAGACTATTTTACCCCTCCTCTGAATCAAGAGACCCCGAGGATAAGATCCCAAGTAGGTTCATCAGGGCAGATAGGATCGTGCTAACAGTCGGAGAATTAAGCAAGTTCAAAAGGGTAGAAAAGGGAGAAAGAGAGGCGAACGGTGGGTTGGGAAGGGAGGAAGAGTCCTTTAAGGGGTTAACGGCACAACCGTTGGGTAAGAAGATTTCTGATCGTCCGTTGTTATGAAGGTGGGCGAAAGATGGACCGGCTGAAGGTCCCTTGTAGGAGGAAGGTTGGGAGATGACCTTTGAGGAAGCTGTAGTCCTGGAATTGGATGCCGAATGCCTTCCTGGAGTTTGATATGAGGATTTCGGAGGGTGAGTCGAAGCTTTTGCTGTTAACTTGGCGTATGATTGCTTGGAATACTGAGGGCTAGAAATGTTGAATGAGGGTGCCGGAGCATCATTCAGCTTTGGAAACATAGAAAAATTCCATGGTTGGGAGAAGTTAGAGGATGAGGGCGGAGCAGGAGTCGCATAATCGGCGCCCTTCCCTGATTTTAGAATAGCTTAATCCTCCTTGAAGGTCATCTTATACTTTGTAGCAAAAATACAAAGCTCGCTTTAGAAAATGAATTTCGGACAACCTTTGTAAGCTGGCATATGATCGCCCTTGCAGTTCCCGCATTTAGGCTTGCCTGTCTCGTTAGGGCAGGGATTGGATTCGGCTTGGACATTTAAAGCTCCACAGCGTTTGCAGCGTTGACTGGATTTACAATGTTTGCTGATATGTCCAAAACGAAGGCAATTGAGACACATTCTTTATTAAGGGATATAGGAGTCAACCTGAAAAGAGGCCAAAAAGAGAGAGACTCTTTCTGGAAGACATGTTCTTTTAAAAGTGATAAGGACAGTCTTTGAGGATTCAAATTTAGTTTCCTGGGTTTCGGGGTCTTTCATTTTTCTGTTTAGATGGAAGGCGTCCAGAACCGTGACTATCCCTGAGTGGACCTAAACCTAAAGATTGTGAACAATCTCTTCCCTAGAAATCTTATGGGATACGCCGCGAATTACACCCTGGCATGTTACAAAACTGGTTGGAATGAGGGTTATTAAGCCGTTGATTTTTTTGGGAATTTCTTCAAGCAACATATTAGCTGACTTGGCGGACTTAGTCATGACATTGAGTTTCCCGAAACCACTGCCACGAACGTCGCTAATATGGCCGAGAAAGTATTTTTGTAAAAGACGGCCGGTCGAATCGGCAGCAAGATCTTTTTTCGCGTTTTCCGAATTAATTTTACGTTGTATTAAGGTTGGTCACACGCCTGATTCGAATTCGCTGTAGCGAAGTTGGGCGTGAACTTTAGGGAGCGTGTTAGTGGATCTATCGGCACCGAGATTGGAATCGGCAGTGATTGCAGAAACCGTGGATGGAACCGAGATGTTTTTAGAGCGTCGAGGATCTGTGGTGGAATTAGTACGGGGTTTGCCACCGTTACCTGTCACTGTCGTGTCCAGTTTGTCATTTTCATTTATCTCTGTCGTGTCTATTAGGGAATTATCAAATTCATCATCTGAGGGGACAGTAGTTTCTGTTTTATTTTTTCCTTTTTCTGAGCGGATTTTGACTCGTTTGTGGTCCGATTTGAGATCGCTTATTCTTTCGAGGCTCCTTCCTCTGATTTTGGAAGCGCTACCCGTCATGAACAGCAGAGCTCTCGCGCCAGATTCAACATCCTGAGAAAGAAGAGGGTAAGGGGGTTAAGGGGGCTCTTCGCAGGATTACCCTCGCTACCCGACGAGGATCCATTAAGGAGGCCATGTCTTCGTTAAAGTTTTAGAAATCAGACACCTGGGGAGAAAGGAAAATAGCCTAGAGCACCGGAGCACTGAAGGGAAGGTTAGAGCTGAAGCTCCGAGTCTTTATGATCGAAAATGCCGAAAACAAAAGTCACTTGCCACATAAACCTCCGAGCGGATCACGCTCAGGCTGGGTCGACTCCCATGGGCGCGTGTGATCGCATATACTTTTGTACTTATTCACCTCCTTGTAGATGGCTCTACTATAGAGGCAGAAGTGGGGGTAATATTTACTTAAAATATCTTTGCGCCGCCATTCTAGTGTTTTTTGAGGTTTTCATCAACAAACGTCAAATTTTGCTAAGTTTAAAAAAGTTGTGTCTCATCGTATGAAGTGAAATCAGTGAAATCAGGAAATTAAAAAATAAACAAAGTTAAAGTAAATTGAAATGTTTGTGCTGTGCCAGGATGTCACTGATTTCACTTCTCTATTATAATGCGAATAAATAAAATGTTGAAAAAAAGTTACATTTTATGTGTCATGTATTTCTTCATTTATTAGAAAATTAATACACAATTGTACAAAATTAAGCAGAAATATGATGCAGGAAACAGCATTTATACATTTTTCGTCTTAAATTTTTATAATTTTGAATTAATTCGTTTATTTTCTCTGATTTTAATTTATGCAATACAATCAAATATTATGTGTATATACGTGCACGAACACATAGATACGCTTTAGTTTGCCACCTCCTTGTAGATTGCGCTAGTGTCGCTATAAGTGGTCAAACCAACCCATAAGAGTCGACACAGCTTGATCATGCTATGTCCGTGTGATTATAGTAGGTCTATCAAGCTAGCACCTCCACAAGCGTAATTCCCAAATTTCTTTATGTCTGAATTTTGGGCTTTTTTGGGGCATTTTTTGGGCTGTATTGCCGATTTTTGGGCTCCGCTGCTTTTTGTGAAAATTGAAATTTTGAGTGGAGGTGCTGACTTGAATCAAACACGTCAGAATTTTGGGCTTTTTTGGGCTCTTATACGCACCCACAACCAATTTTCAAAAACCACCTCTACAAAATATAAAACCACTCCCTATGTAAAGAATCAAATTCGGAAAAAACAAAGAACACCGGAATTTTGGGCTTATTTTGGGCTCTAAAATTCATTAAAAAAATCAAAAAACTATTCCCATTTTCAAAAAACCACCCTTTTGCAAAGAATAAAATTTGCAAAATCCAAAATGCACTAGATTTTTGGCTCATTTTAGAGTCTCAAATGCACTTAACATTATATTAGAAAAACCACCCCTGTGTAAAAAAACGTCAACCTAATAATAAAACTTAAACCTTGATGTAGGCATTTTTGAACAGCCCAAAAATCAGAGACTTCATTTGAACCGTAAAATTCGAAAACTATCAGAGACTATAGTAACACTGTAATATTCCGAAAAAGATTGGTTTGCACAAAATTATGTTTGATTGTTAAAAAGGGACTGTTTTTTAACGTCAAGTGTTGGGGACCAAAAATCGGAGTAGGTATTTTTAAGAAGCCCAATAATCATAAACTCTACTGACACTGAAAAATTCTCAAAAATATTAATTTTTGACAAAGTCATATATACATGGTAGAGAAGGGTTGATTTTGTACGTTAAGGGTTGAAGCCCAAAAATCAGAGTGGGTATTTTCGAGGAGCCCAAAAATCAGAGACTCTACTGACACTGAAAAATTCTCAAAAATATAAATTTTTGACAGTCATATATACATGGTAGAGAAGGGTTGATTTTATAAGTTAAGGGTTGAAGCCCGAAAATCGGAGTGGATATTTTCGAGGAGTCCAAAAATCAGAGACTACTTTAACACTGGAAAATTCTCAAAAATATTATTTTTTAACAAGTCATATATACGTGGTAGGGAAGGGTTGATTTTATACGATAAGGGATGAAGCCCAAAAATCGGAGTGGACATTTTCGAAGAGCCCAAAAATTAAAGACTACATTAACACAAGAAAATTCTCAAAAATAATATTTTTTGACAAATTCGTATATACGTGTTAGAGAAGGGTTGATTTTATAAGTTAATGGTTGAAGCCCAAAAATCGGAGTGGATATTTTCGAGGAGCCCAAAAACCAGAGTCTACATTAATACAAGAAAATTCTCAAAAATATTATTTTTTGACAAATTCGTATATACGTGTTAGAGAAGGGTTGATTTCATAAGTTAAGGGTTGAAGCCCAAAAATCGGAGTGGATATTTTCGAGGAGCCCACAAATTTAGAGACTAAAGTAAATAATAGAAAATCTTCAAAAATATTATTTCTTGACAAAGTCATATATATGTGCTACAGATTTTTGGTCCCCAACACTTGATATTAAAAAACAGTCCCTTTTTAACAATCAAACATAATTTTGTGCAAACCAATCTTTTTCGGAATATTACAGTGTTATTATAATCTCTGGCAGTGATAAGGTCGGAGATAGCCGAGATAATGGAATAAGAGAATGTGAAAAACATGCGCTGATAACTGCGCCCTCTTCGCGGATTACTTAAGAGTTACTTTGAAGGCGCAAGTTGCGTGTCGGTAAATGATGAAAGTTAGCAATTTCTGAAATGATTTACCAATTAAGTTTCTGCTGAATTAGTTACCACAAAGATATCTTTGTTACCGATCTGAAAGTTTCGAAAGACTTCGGTGTTCCTCTATTTATATCTCGATCCCCATTAGAAAGAAATTAAAGAAATTGGCGATTTTTATGTTTCGCGTTATTCTTAATTTCATGCACGAGTCGATTTTGAGGTAATGTTTTTCAGGTGTATGTAATATGGATATTATTACTATTATATATATTATTGATGTTAATATTTTAATTATAAAATATTATATTAATATTAATAACTATTTGAATATTTTAAAATATAAATAGTTCAACGTTTAACTAAAACAATTCGTTTTCTGCAAACAAAAAAAAAAGTTTTCGAATAAAATACATAAATGAAAAAAAATGGTTGAAATTGTTTTCAACAAAATAGCTAAATTTTTAAACAAAAATTAACATTTTTATCCAAAAGGTTTAAATGTATACTAAAAAAACGGAATTATTAATAAAATATATGAACTTTGCAGAAAAGAAATTTATTTTCCACCAAGTCTAATTTTCTATACAAAAATTAATGTTTAATCATAGTTAATTTTCCGACAAAAAAGAATTATTTTCTTGTAGTTAAAAGAAATTAATTTTTAAACAAAACAAACAAAAATTGTTTACAAAATGGTTACATTTTCAGAAAACTAATTTTTTCAACTAAATTGATACATCAACCAAAAAAACTACATTTTTAACAAAGCAGTTCCAATTTCAACCTGAAAAGTTGAAAATAATTAAAATTCTTTGGAATTGCTTTAAATTATTGAAATGAATTGAAAATGTTTGGAATGTTTTAAAACATCCTAAAATATTAAAAATCCTTTGAAATCTCTTGAAATTTTGCATTGCTCTTGAAAATTCCTTGCAATTTTAAAAATACCCTAAAATATTTCAAATCCTTTAAAATCTCATACTAACTTATTAAAATCAATGGAACATTCCTTGGAATCTATTAAAATATTCTAAGATATATCAAATCCATTGAAATCTTATATTAAATTACTGTAATCAATTGAGAATTCCTTGGAACCTTTTAAAATACTCTCAAGTATTTCGAAACCCTCAAAATATTTTGAAACACCTTGACATCATTTCAAGATTTATAAGATACTTTGGAGTTTTTTAAACAACCTTGCTATAATTGTTCGAATTCTTTGAAAGTCATTTAAATTATAAATATGAATTGAAAATTCATTGACATCCTTTTAAACACCCTCAAATATTTAAAATCCTTTCAAATCTTTTTAAGTCTCTTGAAAATTCCTTGAAAATTTTAAAAGAACCCTAAAATATTTCAAATCTTTTACAATCTGATACTACATTATTGAAATCAATTGAGAATTCCTTGGAGTCTGCTCAAATATCCTAAAATGTAATCAATCTTTCAAAATCTCATATTAAATTACCGTAATCAATTGAAGATTCCTTGCAACATTTTGAAATACTCTTAAATATCGCAATACCTTCAAAATAATTTGACCTACCTTGACCTCTTTCTTAAAATTTTTAAAGTACTTCAAAATTCTTTGAAATTCCTTAAAATTATAAAAATAAAATAAAAATTCCTTGACGTCTTTTAAAACATCCTCAATTATTGACAATCTCTTAAAATCTTTAAAAATTTTTTAAAGCTCTTGAAAATTCCTTGAAATTTAAAAAATACCATACAATATTTCAAATCCTTTAAATCTCATATTAAATTACTATAACCAAATGAAAATTCCTTGGAAGCTTTTAAAATACTCTCAATTATTTCAAACCTTCAAAATCTTTTGAAACCCCTTGACACCCATTAAAGATTTCTACCATACTTTGGAATTGTTTTAAATAACTCTGCTAAAATTGTTAAAATTATGTGAAACTCCTTTGAATTATCAAAATAAATTTAAAATTCCTTGACATCTTTTAAAAGATCCTCAAATATTTAAAGTACTTAAAAATCTTTTGAAATCTCTTGAAATTTTTAAAAGATTCAGATTGGAATTTAGAAAAAAAGAAAATTTCAAAACGTTAAATATTGTAATTTTGTAGATTAGAATTTTGAAAATGGAATCAATACAAATTCAAAACTTTCGAAATCTTATTTTCAACTATGAAATATAAGTAATTTTCCACTTGATGGAATTCAAGTCTTCAAAATTTTTATTGTAAACTTAGAAGTTTATTAACAAAAAATTATTAATCATAAATGAATTGAAAGTGTTGAAAATTTAAAAGTATGTTTAAAAAAATATATGTATATATATAATTTTATGACTATATAAAAAAATCGTTTTAGAAATAGTTAAACTTTAACTCGAGTAATTTCTATTAAACTTTAATTTAATACTTTAACTAATCTACAAACCTTAAAATTTTCAACATTTTGAAATTTTTCTGTTTTCTAAATTTCAGTCTGAAATAATTTCATTTAGAGATTGCCCAATTGAATAACGTACGTTTAAATTTTGAACGCTTTCAATTAATTCATGATTGTTAATTTTTTGTATATAAACTTTCAAGTTTACAATTCAAAATTTGAAGACCTGAATCTCATCGAGTTGAAAATTATTCTTATTGAATAGTTGAAAATGTTTGAAAATTAGATTTACAAAACTTTGAAGTTTTATTGATCCCATTGTCAAAACTCTAATCTACAAACATTTCAATATTTAACGTGTTGAAACTTTTTTCTTTTTTTAAATTTCAATCTGAAGCTTTACAAAATTTCAAAAGATTTTTAAGGATTTTAAATATTTGAGGATGTTTGAAAAGATATAAAGGAATCTTTAATTTGTTTTTATAATTTAAAGGAATTTCAAAGAAATAAAAAAATTTTAGAAGGGCTATTTAAAAAAATTGAGAAGTACTTTAGAAATCTTTAAAAAAAGTTCTAGGTATTTCAAAACATTTTAAAGGATTTGACGAATTCGAGATAATTTAAAAAGATTTAAATATATTTTCAAGAGCTTTACAAAATTTCAAGAGATTTCGAAAGATTTCAAAAGATTTTAAATATTTAAGGATGTTTTAATGGATGTCAAGGAATTTTTAACTTATTTTTATTATTTTAAGAAATTTTAGAGAATTAAAAAAAATTTAGCCTGATTATTTAAAAAAATTCAGAAGTACTTTAAAAATCTTTAAAAAAAGTTTAAGGTGTGTCAAAATATTTTGAAGGAATTGCAATATTTGAGAGTATTTAAAAATGTTCCAAGGAATTTTTTATTGTTTGCGTTAATTTAATATGAGATTTGTTTTAAAATATGCATACAATTTAAATATTTATGCATAGTAACTGTTATTAATAGGGGTAATAGGCCCAGTTCGCCCCTGGATATTAATGATTTAATAGACAAAGTAAGATATGAAAAAAATAAGATTATATATGTTCGTTTTTTATTCTTGCAGTTGATTTTTTCGATTTCTAAGAATTCTGCGAGTCACTCAAAAAAAGACTGTTTAAGTAAACCGTCTGTAATTAAGTCTATTAATAAATATTACGAGTTTACCGCGACATAAATTTTGTAAATGGAAATTTTCAATTAAGTAATTTCATTTAATGATCAAATGTTTTCCAACTGTTTCTAAACATTATTGATTCAAAAGAAAATTTTAATTGCAAATGGGTTTTCTAATATTATAGGAAATAACTCTTTTCTTAAAATTTTTCTATCGTAGTATACAATTTGTAAACTTTTTCAAGCTTTGAAAGAGGTAAGAAAAATGAAATACGTAATGGGCAAAAAACTTAGAATATCTTAATCTTTTAAATAATTGTGTTTTGATTTTGAAAACACGAAAGAAAATCTAGAAGATTTTAGGACAATTAAAAGATTTTTTAGGAAAACTGAATGATTTCAAAAGATATTTCGAAGGTGTAGAAGTTTTTTAAAGGTTTTAAAGTAATTTAAAAATGTATAGAAAATTTTTAATTTTCTATAAAATTTTTTTGGTAAGATTCCTCTGGAAGTTTCTACAAATCTCTAAGTTTTGAAGGTCATTGTAAAAATATAATTTTTTATTACCAAAATTATTTACGAATTCCAGAATTTTTGAAGAGATTAACAATATTTAAAAACATGAATAGTTTTTCGAAAAATTATTTAAAAAATTATTTCTTCAAATCTTCTGAAAGTCCTAAATATCTTTTAAGCTGACTCTAATTTTTCCTAATATTTTGTGTGTCCTGCAAAATAAAAAAAAACGCATAAAAATTTTCTGCATTTTTTCGGCACATGTGAAATCTTCAAAAATGTTTTTGAAATATCTCCGGAATCTTACGAAAATTATATTTATATAACTTTAAAAAGAAACAGATAAGCGGTGATTCCTTCTTGTCAAAACTTGGAATGTGGTTTTACCTTTGTAACAAGCTAATAATTATTCCAAATTTGTATTTTGTATTAAAAATGATTGTAATTGCAAAAAAAAAAAACATTATTTTTTAACTTTAAACTGAAGCTGAAATTAATAGCCCACATTTTTAAAAAGTTTTTCCCCCTATTTTTAAAGGCTGAATTTAATAACTTAGTTATTAGTACGTATACTAAATTAGGAAATGTGAAAAGTATTAAAAGTTAAAAGAAAATGAGATATTTTTAATTTAATTTAATTTATTTTAATCAATTTATTTATTTAATTAAAGTTCAACTAAATACTATTTAATTAGATTATATAATAAGTGTTCAAGAACGCAATTTTAAAGAGCTACTCATCTATTTATATTGCATTTCTTTGGCGGGGAAATACATTTCTCGGGAACTCGGCGCCGGTTCTGCGAACTGAAGGTGCTAAGAATGAAAGAATCGAAGATTCCCCTTCACCCTTCCAATATCATTTCAACAAATTGTGCGAATTCAAAACAAAATCACACTTTGCGGACTATTCTAATTTAATAATTTTAAATTGTCTGAAATATATAAAAAATTATATCGAATTATATGAATTTAGGAAATATTGTACATAAAAATAAGAAAAAAGATCAAACAACCACTGCGTGGTCCTACTGTCAGCAACCGTCAACTAAAAATGACACCAGCTCCTAGAATATACGCGATTAATCACACTTATTGCCAAGTTTCACGACCGTGAACAGGGTGGTATATAGTATTTATTTTTCTCGGAAATTTTTAAGTGTTGATACTTTTGTTTTACCGGATTCTTGATTCGACGCATTTTTTATGTTTTAAATAATTTCAAAATATTTTTAAATTTTCTTTAAAAATTATTATTTTTTAAATTAAAAAAAAATAAAAACTTTCCCCAGAATTATTCATATTTTTTTGTTGATAATTATTTGTTGATAAATTTGATAATTTTCTTTTAAAATCTTAAAATCTTTTTAAATATTCTCTTTAAATTAACTTTAAAAATAAATATAAATAAATAAAAATTGTAGACTTCCGTTTCTGGCATGAAAGTGTAAAGTAGTGGGAATTGTTGAGGCTGAGTTTTTCTGATATTGTGGTGAAATTTGAGGTGAGTGGATTGTGGAAGTGTGTAGAAGGGTGTGGAGGTGAGAGATCTAATTGAGGGATTGTGAGATTGCAAAGGGGAGGTAGATATTTTGGAGGATTGAGACAGATTTGTGTGGAAGTTTGTTTGGAGATTTGTGACAGGGTGGGAAGACTGTGTTGACGGATTGGTAGTAGCAGGGTGGGGTAGCGACAAAGAAAGGCGTGACAGGTAACAGACAGCGACGATAAAGACAGGGAAGTATAGAAGGCGGGAAAATTTGAATTTGATTAATTGCTAGTGGAGTATCTCCTCGGAAGAAACAGAATTAGAGCAGGAATTGTTCAGTACGCCGAAAGAGATAAAGGAAAGGAAGGCAAGGGGGAAGTATAAAAAAACTATAGAAAAGGAAAGATTAAGAGCAAAAAGCGTAGGGTCCATAGAAGCATTTATCAAAAGGAAGAGAGGGGAGAGGGAAAGCAGTGAAGAGAAGCAAGATATCCGGGCGAGTATAAAATACCAGAAAATGTTTAGATCGCCGTCGGAAAAGCAGAGTTTGATAGGGAAAAGCGATAACAGGAAGGGTGCTGACGGTAGCGGAGATGAAAATGAAATGTCGATGAAAGAAGAAAGGCTAAAGGAAATTAGAGAAGTGATGATAGAGGTAATGGGGATTTATGAAGAAAAGCAGGAGAGAAGAGGAGAGGAATTAAAGAAGGAAATTAGGCAGGAAATGGCTGAAGTTAAGAAAGAAATAAAAAAATGGGAAGAAATCAGGGAAAAGTTGGAAAAGAGGATAGAGTCATTGGAGCAAAAACTAGAGAAGCAGGAAGAAGTTAATAATACAAAAGTAGAGGAGATAAGAGGTAGGAAGAAGAAACTTGAAAGCTCGAACGGGAATTGCGGTGGGGGCGAGAGTGGGAATAAGGAGATAGAAAGGCTGAGAAACATAGAACAAAGAATAGACAGGAAAGAGAGGGAAGAAAGAAAATTAAACATAGTGACAAAGGGTATAAGATTAGAGGGGAAGGAGCTGAAGGAAGGGGTGGACGAAGTACTAAAAAGAATTAATGCTAAGGTAGAGATAGAGGAAATGCGAAATATAGGAAGGGAAGTGAGAAGAAGGGAGATAATCGTACTGGTGAAACTAAAGAAATGGGAACATAAGAGGGAGGTGATGACAAAGAAGAGGTTATTATATGGTAGTCCGGAGAGAATAGAGGATTATTTGACATGGGTAGAAAGGAAGATGCAGGATAAATTGAGGAAAATGGCGGAAGAGGAAAGAAAAAAGGGAAAGAGAACATGGGTTAAGTATGGGAGAATTCAGATTGATGGAGTATGGTGGGATTGGGATGAAGAAAGGGAAGAGATAGTAAGAAATGAGGTGCAGAGAAATTAGAAGAGGAAGGAACGGGAGATAGGAAAATAAGAAATAGTAAGAAGGAAAAAAAGATGAGAAACGAAAGTAGGGAAGAATGGAAGATCTGTTACTGGAATATAGCAGGATTAGAGAGAAAGGATAAGGAGTTTATGAGAAATTTGACACAATGGGATGTAGTCATAATGATGGAGACGTGGTTAGATGAAAAGGGATGGGAAAGAGTAAGGGGAAGGTTACCAAGTGGTTACAAATGGCAAGTGCAAAATGCAAAGAGGAAAAATAAAAAGGGCAGGGCAATGGGAGGAATGGTGATGGGAATAAGGAATGAATGTATAACAGGGAAACATAAGAAAGACAGGAATGAACAAAAAGAAGGAGTAATAGTAGAACAGGCTATGATGGGAGGAGAAGTGAAAGGTAGTGGGGATTTATGTGAACGGTGATATGCAGGAAAAAGCAGAGGAGATTAAAGAAATGATTGAAGAAAATAAAGAAGAGATTAGAATGATAATAGGTGGTGATTTCAATGCGAGAGCAGGAGACAGAGGAGGAAGGGAACGAGGAGAAGAGAAAGGAAGAAAATCCAAAGATAAGGTACTAAATGGGGAGGGAAAAAAGTTGTTGAAGAGCTTGGAGGAGTTGGGATGGTATATCTTAAACGGGAGTATAGAAGGGGATGAAAAAGGAGAATATACACGCTCAGGAAGTGAAAGGGGAACGGTAATTGATTATGTGATAGTGGATGATGAGGTAAGAGAGAAGGTTACGAAAATAGAAGTAGGAGAATATATTGATTCGGATCACTTTCATTTAATAGTGGCATTAGAGGGACAAAAAAGGAATAGCAATATGAGTAAAAGGGGAGCAAATGTAAAAAGTGTAGGAAAAGGGGATTGGTCAAGGAAAGGAAAAGAACGTTTAGAGGAAAAATAAGAAATATCAAAATGGGAGAGGGAAATGTGGCCGAGGAGATGGAAAAAATGATTGGAGAAATAAAAATAGGATTAGAGTGCACAAGCAATAATGAAGTTAGTAAAGGGGGGAATAGGAGTAAGTGGGATGAGGACTGCAAAGAGAAAAAAAAGGAGATCAGAAAGGTATTAAGAAAGTGGAGAAAAGAAAAAAGTAATGGGGAAGAATATAGGAAAAAAAGAAAGAGTATACTGAATTGTGTTATCAAAAGAAAGAGGAAGAGAATAAAAGGTTTGAGGAAGAGGCGGAGAAGGCTAGGACGGAAGAAGAGGTATGGAAGGTAGTGAATAGGGAAAGAGAAAGAAGAAAAAGAGTAAACCAAGATATTGAAATGATAGAATTGAAGAAATATTTTTTGGATTTGCTAGGAGGAGTAGAGAAAAAAGTTGTAAAGGCAGGAAAATATGGTAGAGAAAAAGACGAGGTAGAGGAAATTTCAAGGGAAGAAATAGTTAAAGTTTTAGGAATAATGAAGGATGGAAAGGCACCTGGTATAGATGAGAATCCAAATGAAGTATGGACAACACTGTATAAAGAATATGTAACTATTTTGTCGAGAATTAAAAGGGAAAAGGGGGCAATGATAGCAATGTTCGTGGACTTAAAGGCGGCGTTGAACTCATTAGACCGAGGCGAAATAGACAAAGTTACGGTAAACAAGGGGATGAGAGAGGGATTAATAAAGAGAGTATCAGAAATTTTTAGGGAGACCAAAAGCATGGTTAAGGTAGGAGAGCAAGTAGGATATAGTTTCTGGTTGGCGAGAGGTGTAAGACAAGGGTGTCCTCTGAGCCCACTTTTATTTAATTTATTAATATCAGACTTGGAATAAGAAATGAGGAGAAAGTGTTGGGGAGGAGTTGGGATAGGGAAGGAAAAGATCTATAAACTGGCATACGCAGACGACATAGTGTTGATGGCAGAGGATGAAGAAGCGATGGCGGGATTAATTACAGGATTAGAAAATACTTAGATGGGAAAAAGCTGATAATAAATGTAGAAAAGACAAAGATAATGAGGTTTAGAAAAGGAGGAGGAAGGAAGAAAGAATGGACAGCGAGATGGAAAGGAATAAAGTTAGCAGAAGTCAAAGAGTATAAATATTTGGGATATATCTTGCAGACGAATTGAGATCATACAGCTCATGTAAGAGAAAAGATAAAAAAGCAGCAGGGGTAATGAAACAGATATGGGGAATAGGAAAACGAAGGTTCAAAAAAAATTGGAGAAGGAGAATGTGGTTATTTGATACGCTGGTA
>NC_046659.1:52123298-52132701 GCF_010883055.1 Belonocnema kinseyi | reverse complement strand
TTAACGAGATGGGAAGAAGAAAGGAGGGAGTTCTTTAATGATAGAGAAATAGAAGACGGGACTGGAGTAAACTATGAAGAATTGGAAAAAAGGGAGAGGGAAGGACAATTAACAGAAAGATGGGGGGCGATTGAGGAATCAAAATGCAATAAATGGTATAAGATGATAAAAAAGGAAGGGGTGCCAAAGTATTTAGAAAAAGGATGGGGAGAGAGAAGTTGGACCAGAATAGCAAGATTTAGACTGGGAAACGAGGTAAGGGAGGGGATGTACTGGGAAAAAGAAGAGAACAGAATGTGTAGAATATGTGAATGGGAGGAGGAAACATGGGAGCATGTATGGGAAGGATGTAGGAGAGGTATGGAAGATAAAGGAAGCTGGCAAGAAAATGTGGTTAAGATTCTAGGGGAAGATGGATTAGGAGAAGAATGGATGTAGGAGTTGGAGGGTGTTAGAGGAGCGAATGAGGGAGAATGAAAGAATGCACGTGAAAAAGGTAAATGGGGGTATAAAAAAGTGAAAGAAAAAGGAAACGGAAGTCGCTTAGATCAGAAGCGTAAAAATTGTAAGTAATGGTAAAGTAAAAGTTAAGTAGACTAAGATGCGTTTGCGTTCTCATGCTCTCTCTCTCTCGCTTGCACTCTCGCTTTCGTTCGCTCGCTCACTCGCTTGCTAACAAGTCCTAAATTGCGCTATCGCAGGAAATAGAAATAAGGAGCTAGGTATAAGACTGTGTGTAAATAGTTGTAAATAATTTTATATATAGAAAGGATAAGAAATAATTTTATATATAGAAAGGATAAGATTGTAAAAAATATATAGATTTAAACGGAAAGATTGTAAGGAATGGAAGTCATGTAAACCCTTGGGGGACATATTATGAATAAAGAAGAAGAAATAAAAATTGTAAATTTTCTAATGAAACTTGAGAAAACTTTTTTATCCTTTTCAAATCTACCAAATTCCTAACAAGATTTTTCTTTCGAAATCTCAAAAAACCTATATTTCGCTCAACATTTATCGGTCTCACAGCAAATAACAAACGGAAGACATCCACTAAAATCATATTCATGCAGAATGTAATCAGTCAGGTTTTTGAACAAATTAAAAATATTTTGACAATTTTGAAGGTAATTAAAGAATATTCTTCAGATTCATATGAAAATTTAAAAGGATTTTTGTTTTTTAAAATAAATTGTTAGAGAAAATTTTAAAAGATTTATAAAAATGCTGAGAAAGAATCCAAAATATCTTCGGCAATTTTTCTAATTTTTTAAGATGCAAAAATTTTAAGACAAATTTGGGCGTTGAGGAATAAATATTCTATAAAAAAAGAATTCTCAACTATGAAGATTAATTTTAAATCAATAAAAAATAAATAGAATAGTTAAAGTTTGAACGACAAAATTTTACTTGTTGAATACTTCAATTTTCAATCAAAAATTGTAAATGAAAAAATTAATTTTTAACCAAATATTTGAATCTTCAATAAAGAATGGTATCTCCATACAAGCTTTATTGTCTTCCAAAAAACAAGGAATTAAAAAAATTTTCCATTATTACATCATATTACATCAAATTAAATATTACATCAATTTATATGAATTTCGGCAATATTGCATATGAAAATTTTAAGAAAAACATTAAACAACCACCGCATGGTTCCACTATCAGCAACCGACATCTAAAAATGACACCAGTCCAAGCATATACGCGATAAATCATATTTACTTTTTCAGGAATTTCTGAGTGTTGATACTTTTGTTTACCGGATTTTTGAGCCAACGCAGTTTTTAAATGTTTTAAAAAATTTCAACATATTTTTTAATTTTCTCTAAAAAATGTTGTTTTCTAAATAAAAAATAAATTACAACTTTCCCCCAAAATGTTAGGCCAAAAATGTTTAATTTCTTAAATCCTTTCCAAATTCTGAAATAGAATCCAAAACTTTATTTCAAAATCTTCAGAAATCTAAATTTTCTTTTATCTTTTAAAAATCTTCTCAATATGAAAATTGTCCAGAATCTTTTTTAGCAATTTCTTGAAATGTTTTGAAAAAGTTGTAGATTAATCTCTCAAAATTAATTTTTGATAATATTGACAATTTTCTTTAAAAATCTTAGAATCTCTTTAAGTATTCTTTTCAAATGAACTTTAAAAATAAGAAAAATGTCACATTTTTTAGGAAACTTAAGACGGATTTTCAAGAAATAGTTAAATATTCTTTTAAAAAAAGTATCTTTCAGTTTAAAAAAACCCTGTCATTATTTCCAAGATTACATGATTTTTGCACTTTTCCCACAACATTTAAAAAATGCAATGACCCTGCCAAGTCTTCCAGGTTTTGTGTAAAAGAAATAATTAACTTACGTTATGTCCCATTTTTGTTATAAATCAACATTCATACCTTTCGTAACACAAAAGTTATAATTTACCTTTCGACTGAAGTCTACTTTAATACATTTTTCTAATTTAACTACACAAAAAAAAACTTTAAACAAATTATTGAAAAAACTCGGTTATGAAAGATTTTGAATTACATGCTTAGAAACTTTTTTTAAACTTTGAATGGTTTCAAGAGAATGACACAATATTCTTAGGATTAATACGAAAATTTAAAAGGATTTTTTTTATATTAATTTTTTTAATAAAATTTTTCAAATCATTTCTATAAATTCCGCGAAAAGATCGGAATATTTAAGACAATTTTAAGAAAAATTCGCTTCCGTTTCAGACATTTAGAAATTTTAGAAGATTCTGAGTGATTAAAAAAAAAATATTTCCGAAAATTTACCAAATAATTTTTAAAAACAACTTACTTTATAACACAAAAAAGATTAATTTTCAAGCGTTAAAAAGACAAATTAAATAGCTCAATTTTCAAAACAACAGACTTAAAAAAAGTTTAATTTTCAATAAAAAGAAGAATTTTTAACGTAGAAAATTAATTTTCTGATAAAACACAGCAAACTTCAAAACAAAAATTAAAAACTTGTCAACCAAATAGATGAATTTGTTACTGAAAAAGATCAATTTTGAACAATAATTAAAATAGTTAAATTTTCAATTCAACTTCAACAAATTTCCAAAAAGAATTAAATTTTGAATGAAAAAGATGATTTTTTAACCGAGAAGATAAATTTTCTACCAACAAAAACAGTGAATTCAAAAAATATATAGTAATCTTTAAACACCAAAAAGTATTAATTTTAAATCAAAATGTTTGTAATTTTCCACCGTATTTTATTTTTTCATGGTTATGTACTAAATGAATGATTAAAATTTTGATTAATAGGCTCTTAAATTAATCTTTGAATAACGACAAAACTGTAATTTCTTCAAAATATTTAATTGTGCATAATTTTAAAAATTCGCTTAAGATCATTCAGATTCTTTTATGTAAACTTTTTAATCAAAGCATCCCAAATTGACCTTGCCAGTTTGCGAACTAGAATATAGACAATACACGCGAAATTACCCACTCTGATCTTCTCTAGCGACATTGTCAAACTGGAAAAAAGCCGCCCTGTTTGACCGCTCAAGTAGAACCGTCCATCGTCTATTTCAGTCCGTAAACTGGCCTGAGTAATTGGGGGCGCTTTATTTTAGTTCGCAAAAGCCTCAGGTAATAGGTGGCGCTGGCGAAAATCGTTCGAAATTAAATACATGGGATCTCCCATCTCATCTCTGGTCTCTGATATTTTTCGAATTTTACGGTTCAAATGGAGTCTCTGATTTTTGGGCTGTTCAAAAATGCCAACATCAAGGTTTAAGTTTTTATTATTAGGTTGAAGTTTTTTTAAACAGGGGTGGTTTTTCTAATATAATGTTAAGTGCATTTGAGACTCTAAGATAAGCCAAAAATCTAGTGCATTTTGGATTTTGCAAATATTATTTTTTGCAAGGGAGTGGTTTTTTGAAAGTGGGGTTAGTTTTTTGATTTTTTTCATGCATTTTAGAGCCTAAAATAAGCCAAAAATTCTGGTATTCTTTATTTTTTCCGTATTTGATTTTTTACATAGGGGGTGGTTTTATATTTTGCAGGGGTGGTTTTTGGAAATTGGTTGTTGGTGCGTTTAAGAGCCCAAAAAAGCTCCAAAATTCTGACGTGTTTGATTTTTTTTCTTTCAATTTTTATATAGTGGAGGTGTTGGCTTGATTCAAGTCAGCACCTCCACTCAAAATTTTAATTTTCACAAAAAATTGCGGAGCCTAAAAATCGGCAATACAGCGCAAAAAAGCCCAAAATTCTAGCTAGCTTGATAGACCTGAATATAGTAGGAGACGATATACATGACTGGGTTGCGCCCGCAACCCATTTCTCATCTTTTGAATTTGAAAACTCGAAGGTGCACGATTGCTGGTCGGAAAACTTCGGCGGTTCTATTTATATCTCTATCCGCTTTGAAATAAAATCAAGATATTGGGATTTTAATATTTCCAGGTTTCGATGCTGGTGATTTTCATGATTTGAATACTTCGCGCGCCTCTTTATATGCGCATATTTCGAGGTTGCGTTATTTCAAGTGTAAAATATATATGATATAAATATTAACGCTATTATATACATAAATATATACTTATATTATTAATTATAATATTATAATTATGTTATATTATGATAGTCTTATTTGTATCTTGAACCGCATTTGAAAGAAATCAAATAAATTGGCGATTTTAATGATATTTGAATATGTCGCACAATTTAAAAATAAAAATATATATTCAATATTAGAATATTAATACCGTGATTAATATTTTGTTGTATATTATATTGTGTTCATTATATTGTATACTTTATATTGTGTACATTATAGTACATAATGAAAATAAATTATATAATTACGTATGCGATACTATAATTATATATAGAATAAAATAGAATTTATTGTCTTCATTGTATACTTTTACAAGTTTTTATAATATTCTTTTGCTCTTTTAAATTTTCAAATAAAACGAAGCTAGTTCTTTCTCTTGTCCTTAGGCTATATTATTCCTCTAGATCACTATTTTCTTCGATATTATAATTATATTAATATTAATAATATTTAGCTGTAAATAATTGTGCTGGATTTTTTAAGCGTTTGATTTATCTGTTAAACCAAAAAAGTTTAAATAGCCTCCGAACTTTCGAAATTATGAAATTTGTTTAGAAGAATAATTTGGAATTAAACAATTACAAACTATAGCTTCCTAGAATTTGGTTATATTATACTTTCTTCAGGACTACTTGGGACTTCGATTTTTTAAGATTTTAAAATGCTAGCAATTTAAAAAAGTGTTAATACAAAATTTTGTACTTGTTAGTACTTATAATTTGTAATTGTTTTATTTCAAATGATTCTCATAAATTAATTTTCTAATTTCGAAAGGCTATTTAAATTTTTTCGGTTTAATAGATAAATTCAACGTCAAAAGCTTGAAACACTAGCACATTCATTTAGAGCTAATTAATATTAATATTAATATCTTTTGAGATAATATTATTATAATTATAATATCAGATATAGTTAATTATATATTATAATAATTATATTATAACGTATCCTGATTATACTTATTTTTTCAAATTTTCATGTCCTAACTCAAAATTTTAATTATATTGTAGAATTCCTTGTCCCAGATCTGAATTATAATTTTTTCGAAAAATGTCTGATACAATTTAAAAATACATACAATTGATTTGAAAAATTCCTTGTTCCAAATCAAAATTCAAGGCGAAATTAGAAAATTCCAACTTTTAAATCTGAAAATGATTTATTTAAATAGTTGCATTTTCAACCAGAAAGATAAATTTTTTAACTGAAATTAATAATCTTTAACCAAAAACTGAAATTTTTATAAATTAGTTTAAATTTTAGGTAAGTAGTTGAAATTTTAACTAAAAAATTGTGTAACTTTCATTTTCAAACAAAGAGTTACATTTTCAACTAAAATAATGAGTCTTCAACAAAAAAAGTTTAAATTTTTAATTAAAAACTCTTGAACTCATCCAGAAAGATATAAATTTTACAAAAGAGTTGAGTTTTCAGTCAATAAGGATTTTTTTAAATTGTTGAATTTCCAAGCCAAAAAGATGATTTTTTTACAAAACTGTGTAAACTTTTTTTTTAACGGAATAGTTCAAAGACTTCTGGTTAAAAAATATGAACCAAAGCTATTATTTTCAATGCTTTGAATTGAAGAATAAATCAATACATTTTTAAATGATAAAGACTGAATTATTTTGATCAATAAAAATGGATTAATTACAATTCTTTTTCAATTGAAAACTTTTTAAATTGTAAATTGAATTCTTTTATTTTAAGTCACTTTATATTATTAATTTTTACATTTTTATTTATTAATCCAAACAGTTGGATTCAACTGTTTTTAATTAAAAAATCTTTTATCTTTTTTTTGAACATTCATCATTTTAGTTAAAAATTATTGACTGAAAACTCAACTGTTTTGTAAAAAATTTGTCTCTTGGATGCGTTCAACAGTTTTTGATAAAAAATGTAAACCTTTTTTTGTTGAAGATTCATAATTTTAGTTGAAAATTCATCTCCTTGGTGAAAAATTTAAGGATTTGGTTGAAACTTCGTATTTTTTAGTTGAAAACTAATCTGTTTTGTTAGAGTTCGATTTTTAAGATTGTCAATTCGTAAATAAAACTTTTGAGTTTGGATTTATAAATAAAAATGTTAAAATTAATAATATAAAGCGACTTAAAATAAAAGAATTCAATTTATAATTGAAAAATTTTCCAATTAAAAAAGAATTTTAATAAATTTATTTTTATTGATCAAAATGATTCAGTCTTTAACATTTAAAAATGTATTGCTTATTCTTAATTTCAAAGCATTGAAAATAATAGCTTTGGTTTATATTTTTAACCAGAAGTTTTTTCTTTCTGGTTTGAAAATTGATCTGACTTGGGAGAAATTTCATCTTTTATTTATAAAAACCCAAACTCTCTGACTGAAAATATATTTGTTTTGATTGAGCATTCATTAATTTTTCTGTAAAATTTGTCTTTTTTTGTTGAATTAAACTTCTTTTTGTTTTAGAATACGCTATCTTTTAGTTAACATTTCAACTACTTGGCTCAAATTTAAACTACTTTGTAAAAATTTCAGTTTCTGGTTGAAGATTATTAATTTCCGTTAAAAAAATAATCTTTCTGGTTGAAAATGTAACTATTTTGTTGAAGATTTTTTTTTTAGTTTAAGACTAAATTATTTTGATAGTAAATTAATTTATAACATTTTCAATTGGTAAACTCAAATTTTTGTCTATAAATAACAATGCAAAAATATTAATCTAGAACAACTTAAAATAAAAATAATTTATCTTTTATTTTCAAAAGTTTTAAGTTAAAAAATTGGTTTAATCGTTCGATTTTTAATGTTCCGAACAGAAATATGCTTGAAGTAATATAATTTTGAACCTTAAAAATAATAGCGTAATTTATATTTTTTAACCAGAAATCGCTAAAATGTTAAAGTCATAAGAACTTAAAATTGGTAATTTCGTATTTTAACATAATTTGATAAAAAAAAATTGTAAAATTAAAAGGTGTTAAAAGTTTGTATTTTATACGTTTGAATTATTGAGCGTTTGAATGAAATATTTCTGAATTAAAAATTTGTCAAGCTTCAGTTTTAAGAGTTTAAAATTCAAAAGATTTCCACCTCAAATAATTCTTTTTCAGTTTTAAAAGTTTGAATTTTCTAATTTAACCCTGAATTTTGAATTGGAACAGGAAATTTTTCAAAGCGATTTTATGTATTTCTGAATTGGATACGAGATTTTTCGAACAAATTTCAATTCAGATCTGGGACAAGGAATTCTACAAAATAATTAAAATTTTGTGTTAGCCCTACCGAAAGAAATCTCTGAGTTTTCTTTAACGAAATAGCCTGGCCCATTTGAGTCTATAAACAAAGTCGATTTGAAACAAAATAGTCTCGAAGATAGTTTGAGAGATGTGGGTCCTTTTCAAGATCCTTTTGATGGTCCTTTTAAGAGTGGTGCGACGGTAATATAATGTTCCTTTTGTATTCGTCACGTACCGGATGGGCAGAGTTATTAACAGTAGTTGGTCGTGGCTAATCCGCTCTCCCTTTTCAAATTTTTCTAAAAATTATTAACACTTTTTTTTAATTGATGAATTTTCTCATTATACTTATTTATAATTATAACTTATATACTGATATACAATGTTCTAGTTGAATTCAAAAATGTTGTCTTTTTTGGCGTATCTCATTCCATTTACGAGAAACGTTCTATTAATTCCAATTTTAAGCATTAAAAAAAAAAGTTAGATATCTGAAGTCATCGAAACCCGTAGATTCCGAATTATTATGTTTTAGGCTGTTAACTATGAAATTAAAAAGAATCTACTTCTAAATTTTAATCCGAAAGCTTAACAAAGGACCCTTGAGTGTCGGCTACTCTATTGAGATAGCATCTCTGCTTGTTATTTATGATCGTATTTTTATTTCAATTTTGGAAAGGATATTTTAAAGCCTTCAGACCATTTAAACGAGCTTCCTGGACCATTAAAAATATCCACCTGAGTGCCTGCAGAGAATTTCTCTGAGCTTCTTTGACCTAAAGAATTTTTAGTATATACTCAAAGATTCTTTTCGGTAGGGAGCACATGAAAATTTGAAAAAAGAAGTATAATCAGGGTACATTATAATAGAATTAATATAATATACAATTAACTATATATGATATAATTATAATGATATCTAATAAACCGAAAAAATTTAAATAGCCTTTCAAAATCAGAAAATTTGTGTATGAGAATCATTTGAAATAAAAAAATTACAAATTATAAGTACTAACAATTGCAAAATTTTGTATTAACACTTTTTTAAATTGCTAGCAATTTTAAATCTTAAAAATCGAAGTCCCAAGTATTCCTGAAAAAATTATTATATCACTAAATTCTAGGAAGCTATAGTTTGTAATTGTTTAATTCCAAATGATTCTCATAAAAAAATTTTATCATGTCTGAAGTCCGGAGGCTATTTAAACTTTTATGGTTTAATAAATAAGTCAAACGCTTAAAAACTCCAGCACAATCATTAAAAGCTAATTAATATTAATATAATTATAATATCGAAGAAAATAGTGGTATAGAGCAGTAATATAGCCTAAGGACAAGAGGAACTGTAATATAAAATTTATTTTCATTATGTATAATAATATACACAATATAAATTATACAATATAATGAACACAATATACAACAAAATATTAATCACGGTATTAATGTTCTAATATTGCATATATATTTTTATTTTTAAATTGTGCGAAATATTCAAATATCATTAAAATCGGCAATTTATTTAATTTCTTTCAAATGCGGTTTAAGATATAAATAAGACTATTATAATATAACATAATT
>NC_046659.1:52119947-52123198 GCF_010883055.1 Belonocnema kinseyi | reverse complement strand
TGACATCATGTTCTTCGCGCTTGCGCAAAAAGGCTCTCGACTCGCTCACTGTGCTACGTGCGCAGTGAGACTATTCGCACACTAGATACAGTCTTAATGGCATGTGATACTTAGTTTCCCCGGCTTTTTTTCCACAAAAATGAAAATGTTAAAAAACTGAATTCGTAGATGCTATAAGATATCATAACGGACGTCCTCGGACTCTTTTTTGAGGGATAATAACAAAAAAATTTATTGTGCTGAATAAAAATTTTATGCATATGTATTATTTTGAGGTTACGTCGTTTTTCATCTCTGCCTTTCCGATAATCTGGAAATTATTTATGAAATAAACTTTTTTGATTGCCTGCAAAAAGGGTTAGTTCTGGGGGATTAGTTACTATGTTTATTTGCAAGTCCAAAGTTTTCGGCCAAAAATATTGTGTAGTTTGGAAGTAACGCACAGGAGAATTGTAACATACATAACCTCCAAATGTACGCACGTTGTTAGCAATATTAAAAAATTGTTTGAAAAATAAAAACACAAATAAAGTGTGCGGGGACGTCCATTAGCATGTTCGCTATCATTTCCCAAATTTTTAAGACAAAATATTGATTATTCTAGAAAAAAAGCCGTCGGAACCTAAAACTGGTAAAATCGATACTAATTCCTAAGCGCTATGCAAATTAATCGGATTTTGCTAAAAAAACTTTTTTGAATTAAGCCAAAAAAAAAGTGTGTGGGGACGTCCGTTAGCATGGTCGCTATCATGTACCAAATTTTTAAGACAAAATATTGATTATTAAAGAAAAAAAGCCGTCGGAACCTAAAACTGGTAAAATCGACAATTTTCTAAGTATCACATGCCCTTAAGGCTAAAATGTGAACGAGTTTTAGTGGTTTCTATCTCCCCTAGGTGGCGTCTGTCTTGATGCTTGTGTAGTAGAAGGGTAAGATCAGGAATATAGGAACATGGCGGACATGTAAATAACGAGTAAGTGAATATAATAATCACGTTTCCAAATTATTTACATTTTCTGTTTGAAACAAATTTACATTACTTTTACTTTTAAATTGAAAAAGAGACCGATCTGTTCGGAGTGATACTCAAGTGCTGGGCTTAATGTCTTTGTTTAAATATTTTTTTCATTTAAAATTATGGGGAGAATAATTTGCACAAGCAAACCATTTCATGCAATATCAAGAAATCTCAATGAATTTTTTATCATGCGCTATTGCATGTTTTTTTATATTGCATAAAATGGTTTGTTTACCTAAATTATTCTTCCTGTAAATCTAAATGAAAAAATATGTTATAATTTGCATGGTATGGTTGGAGGAGCGGAGCGAAGGGGTTGCCGGATTAGATTTGTAGTTTGTTCTATCTTAGATAGATGGCGTCACTACGTTAATTTACTAAGTTCATATTCTTTAACATGGGACTGTACGCAGTGTGAGTATTCGTGACCTACCCGTCACAGGTCCAACGTGTGTTCGTCCGTGCTCTCGGTCTCTCTCTCCGCCACCAATGATGGCGTCTGTTAGTGTATCAGCTGTGGGTCAAAGATATTATAACAGTAAATGCGGCGGAGTGGGGATAGAATTATTAGTAGGTCGTGATAAATGTAGACGGCGCTGTCAGCGAAAATCTTGACCCACCCCGCTGTGCCTCTACGCGCAGAGCATCCATTCCCTCTTAAGGGCATGTGATACTTAGAAAATTGTCGACTTTACCAGTTTTGGGTTCCCCCGGCTGTTTCTCTAGAATAATAAATATTTTGTCTTAAAAATTTGGAAAATGATAGCGACTATTCTAACGGACGTTCCCACACACTTTTTTTGTAGGTTAATTCAAAAAAATTTTAATTTACTAAAATGCGATTAAATTGCATAGCGCTTAGGAAATAGTATCGATTTTTTCAGTGTTAGATTCCCCCGGCTTTTTTCCTAGGATAAGAAATATTTTCCTTCAAAATCTGGGAAATGATAGCGAACATGCTAACGGATTTCCCGCACACTTTTTTTGTGTTTTTTTATCAAAAACTTTTTGATATTGCTAACAACGTGCGTGTATATTTCGAGGTTATGTGTGTTACACTTCACCCGAGCGTTACTTCCAAACTACACAATATTTTTGGCTGAAAACTTTGTACTTACAATTAAACATAGTAACTAATTGTTGTGAGTAAAATCAGCAAAAGAGGCGCTATCGCCGAATAGATTTTCAATCGATAACACAGGCCCACAAAAAAAACAAAAGTGTCTGTGCAATTGACCAGACCTATATATTCTTATGTATTTTTCGACGCTGAATCCGAATTTGCAATAAAAAAGTAGGGTCGAGCTACTTTTGTATGGGGTTTTGCTTGAAAAACCTCATTTTTTACGGTTTTTTCATGGTTTTTTTTAAATGAAAAAAAAATAAAGAAAAATTTTATTTTTTTGACTTCAGAATCGAATTCTACGGGAAAAATACATCGGAAACCATGTTTTGATTTTCTTTTTACAAAAATTTCAACCCACCATACGGCGATGAAAAGGCAGAAAATCGCGAAAAGTGAAAATTTTCTCCAATTTGATTAAAATGACATTAAAATCAAATTTTACGATTTTAAACCGATTTATAAACATTGAAAATACTTAACTGGGGGTTTTTGAGGTCGCTGATCACGAATTTTAAGTCATTTTTTTCAAAAAACAACTCCTAGTGGGCGTAAGTGGACAATAAACGTGATAAATTGATATTTTTTTCAAAAAATCGATGTTTTGGATACTGTTCTGGAGGTTTTCCACTACATGAATCACAAAACTAAAAAATATTAATATATATATATAATATACTAAAAAAATCTTCCAAATAAATATTTTAAATAAAGTTTTAAAGTGTTTTACGCTTACGCACACGTTTCTCGACAAATGACCGGCGTAAAGGATTTCTGACACGCTTTTGACCTCTTTCTGAAGATGTTTCTCTCTTCATCATCCAGCAGTAATCTGCCAACATATTTATACCCCATCGTCCTTGAAATCTGCGTTCAAATTCCTTCAAGTCTTGGTGAAACCTTTCTCCTTGCTCTTCACTAAAGTCCCCGTTGTTCTCAGGAAAATTATCAATATGTGAAACAAGGAAATGAAGCTTCAAGTTCATTAGGCAGCCCAGTTTTTCAAGGTTGCGTACCATTTTTTTTACAATAGTTTTGTAATTTACGTCTTTAGTGTTACCCAAAAATTTTGTTGATACATCTTTAAAACTAGACCATGCTGCTTTCTC
>NC_046659.1:52117904-52119847 GCF_010883055.1 Belonocnema kinseyi | reverse complement strand
AATTTGAAGCAAATTTTCACTTTTCGCGATTTTCTACCTTTTCATCGCCGTATGGTGGGTTGAAATTTTTGTAAAAAAAAATCAAAACATGGTTTTCGATGTGTTTTTTCCCGCAGAATTCGATTCTGAAGTCAAAGAAATAAAATTTTTCTTTATTTTTTTTTTATTTAAAAAAAAACCATGAAAAAACCGTAAAAAATGAGGTTTTTCGATCAAAACCCCATAAAAAGTAGCTGGACCCTACTTTTTTTTGCAAATTCGGATTCAGCGTCGAAAAATACATAAGAATGTATAGGTCTGGTCAATTGCACAGACACTTTTGTTTTTTTTGTGGGCCTGTGTAATAGAGTGCTCTGAAAATATTAATGATCATTTGAGCAATTAGAACTATGTGTTACCCGACGATCTAGGAAAATAACAATAAACTAACAATAACTAATGACAAATTCAAAATCCTGTAACTCCAAACTATTTACATAGATGAAATTTTATACTTATTAAGTAAGAAATTCTCCTCTAATTTTTAGCACTCAAAGTTGATATGATTTGATTATGAAACTTTTCATTGGGAAAAATTGCAACTATTAGGCCTTTACATTTAAAATGAAACAATTGCTGAATTGTACCATTGTTCAATTTTGGACACTATTCTATTTTTAATTTTAAGCCCTTCATATTGTAAAGCTGAAATTTTGTTGCGATTTTATTTTGACCAATACTATGTATAATTTGTAATGCTTTTATGTTGAAACGGGGTTGTATTTAGAGTTTTTAAATTGTGAACATTTTTATTTACATGATTATAAATTTGGAAACATTATGTACATTTCAATTATTGCAGTACAGAACTAGATAATCAACATTTTTCCGTAACTGGGCTTTTGGCATGTAAAATTCTTTAACAATCTAATACATATTTTGATAAAAGGATTTGTTCGGAATCTCGTTTTTTAATGTATAGTAAAATAAGACTGTTGGTGATTCAAAAGCAAATAGTTGACTGTACTTTGTATCCCATCTTCATCTTTTTTTTTAAATTCTCTAGCCTCTGACTATTTTTTAAAGTCCTTTTTCTGACCGTATTTGTTTTCCTCAATTTTTTTAAAAACAATACAATAATAAAACGCTTCTTTTCTCACAGAAAAATCTCTTGAATCAATCGAATTCCCATCAAAAGTCTTAAATCTCCATTTTCTACAAAAGTCACTTTTATAAGGGGTTTTTTTTACTTAACTTAATTTCATTCTTTAAAGGATTCTCTACGAATTTCTGTGGTACGTTTTAGCTCTGAATAACTCTAAATAACTAAATAATTAAAAACTAAAATACCCCAAGTGCGAATTGCCGATACTGAAAACACGGCCCAATGCTGGACCAGTCTTGGCAGCCAAAAGTCGGCAAAAGTTACTGGCCCAGTATCAGCTATCAAATCGGCCCAGTGTTGTCCCAGGACTGGCACCAGACTTGGCATCTCAAATTTGCCAAGCTTTCGCCGAAGCTTGGCCCAGCAATGGCTCATTACAGGGCCGAAAGTCGGCATTACTCCGTCAAACTATATTGGAAGTCAAAAAGCCAGAGTCCCGCCCAGCAATGGCACTTTACTGGGCCGAAAGTCAGTATCATTCTGGCAACCCAGTTTGGAAGTCAAAAAGCCAGAGTCTGGCCTAGCAATGGTACTTTACTGTGCCGAAAGTCAGAATTACTCCGTCAAATCATGTTAGAAGTAGAAAAGCCAGAGTCTGGCCCAGTAACGGCTCATTAACGGGCCGAAAGTCAGAATTACTATGTCAAACTATATTAGAAGTAGAAAAGCCAGAGTCTGGGCCACTGATGGCACTTTGCTGGGCCGAAAGTCAGGGTTATTCTGGCAAACCAGGTTGGAAGTCAAAAGACCAGAGTCCGGCCCAGTAACGGCTCATTAAAGGGCCGAAAGTCAGAATTTC
>NC_046659.1:52116512-52117804 GCF_010883055.1 Belonocnema kinseyi | reverse complement strand
CGGTAGTATAGAAAGAATATTTGTTTATTTTCTAGTTTAAAAAAAATGATGAAGAGTATGTGATACTTTACTATAAGAGCAATTTAGTTTACACAGGTTTTCTTTCCACAATTTTTAATTCTACAAAAAAGTAATTGTACCGAGACGTAAAGAAAAATAATACTGACGTCAGGGCAATATTATATTGTTAAAAAATAAAAAATTGTAGAGAAAAACCTGTATAAACTAAATTGCTCTTATGTTGACGTATCACATACCCTTAAGAAGTAATAATAATAATAAAATATATGTACTTATTTAATGTGAAAAATATAACTTTTTGCAGATCCATGGAAAAACTGTCAATGGGAAAAGAGTTTTTCCACAAACCAGATGTCCGAAACGTACCAAAGGTACTTTCACGGCCCGAAGGAAAACTAAATATCAGCAACAACATCATCTGCCGAATATGACATCACCTTTGATTCGCATTCCACAATTTGATCCCGTACGTCAAGTGATTCTGGATTACATGCACCTTCTTTGTAATGGCGTCATAAAAACTCTATTAGAAAAGTGGACTGGAAAAAAGAAGAATCGGGCAAAGCTTGGGCGGCTTGCTCGAAAGCAGCTGTCAGACATTTTATCGTCATTAAAAGGTTCTATCCTAACAGAGTTTCAAAGGAAAACCTTTGAGTTAGAAGACATAGCAAATTGGAAAGCTACTCAATACAGGTTTTTTTTACTATATGCCGGACCTTTCGTTTTGAAACCAGTATTGCCTACGAAATACTACCGGAACTTTGTACATTTGTCGTTTGCAAGTCCCATACTTTGTCAGCCTACCATGGCACTTACTTGCACTGATGTTGCTGATAAGCTTTTACAAAGATTTTTTTCTGAACTGCCTGACTTGTATGGAGAGAATATTCAAGTTATGAATTTCCATAATCTGATACACTTGGCAGACGATATTTGACAGCTAAAAGCACCTATAACACACTATTCAACATTTCCATTTGAGAACCTGTTGAGAATATTGAAAAGACTAATCAGAACACCGAATAATCCACTAGAACAAATTTTCAGACGACTATCTGAAATCGATCATTCTTTAAACATTATGGCGAAAATTCCAGAATTGAGTAATCGCGTGGAGATTGCTGAAATTAACAGCCAGATAGATTACTCTGATCTGAAACTGAGATCAATCCACATCAGTGTAAAAGAGCCGAATAATATTGTTGAATTGGACACAGGAACTTTTATAGAGGTCCAGCGTATCTTTTGCAATTCTAGGGATATAAATGATG
>NC_046659.1:52114112-52116412 GCF_010883055.1 Belonocnema kinseyi | reverse complement strand
TGACGAAGATGGCAAAAAAGTCGTGGATTTGGTTCCATCAAAATGGATTGATAAATCTGGATCTTTTCCGATATGTCGTTATCCACTTCGAGGTGGAAAAAAACTGCACGAGATGATAAAAACGCAGGCTGAACCTCAGCTGTCGTGGAAAGAACACGAAGTGAAAATTTTACAGGGAGCAAGTAACTTTTCTTTATAATAATTCGAATCATTTTTTAGTGCGTTTTTAATCTTTTTCTAGAACATTTTTTATTAGTAGAAAGTTTTGAAATAGTGGAAAAAAAACTGTTATCATTTCTAAGAGATTTTGAATTTTTTGTTGAAATGCAGGTTCTGTTAAACAGAAATATTCTGTCTTATGAACAATGCATCAAGCAATCTATTTCTGATACGTACGGGAATTTTGAAAAAGTTTGCGAGAAATGTACAGGAATTTTTTTTCAGTTCTCCACTGGACACCCTGAGACAGTTCTTTTTTACAATGTCTTGTCGAAATGAACTGTTCAAATAAACAATATAACAATAATATATATTTCAATGTTATAGATACTTATGAACAGGGTGAAAGGCGTGTTGATCGATCGTGCGCTCAATCAACTGTGGAAAGCACCACAGTAGGAGAATCTAGCTGCGATTCTAATTTTTCGAATGACGAAAAAAAACAGGAGTCGGAGGATGAGGGAAATGAGAAAGGAGACATTGACGATACTGATTCAGATTGTTTTGTTAATTCTCAAAAGCGCAAAAAGAAACAAAAAGCAAAGAAAGATTCAACGTATATAGTAAAAAATATTAACTTCTTAATTTAGTTCAATTTAAATAAAATGTACTTAACACGTAGTTTAATTTGCAGTTGGGTTTGTTAGTTCTGCAAAGCGCCAGAAAACTTTAAGTAAAGATTCAACGTCAGGTATAGTGAAAGAAGATTTATTTGTCAATATAATTTAATCTAAATATAATTAAAAATTTTCAATAACGTATAATTTCAATTTCAGATGGGTTTGATAGTTCTTCAAAGGTCCCGAAAGCTGCTAAGGGAAATGTAATCTCAGGTATAGTAAAAAAAGATTAATTGTCAATTCAATCCAATTTAAATAAAATTTACTTAATACGTACTTTCATATTTATACAGATGTCGAATCTAGCGGAAACTCCAAAGAAAATACTCCTGAAAGAACAAAAATCTCGAAAAAGCCTGCAAACCAAGAACGTTCGATCATTTCAGCCTGAAGGAAACCAAAGGACTTACAAAAACAGACTTCGATTCTTTTTGGCAGTTCCAATTATTCTTTACAAAATGACGATGGTATACTTATATTCTTTCTAAATAAAAATTTTAAAGTAACTTAAATTTTAATAAATAGGAGCTATATAAATTCCTCGTTCGTAGAAACTTTGAGAAATAGCAAAGAACATGAAAACATACGTCTGTCCACAGACGTATGATTACATATTCTTTATTATTTCCCAAAGTTTCAATGAAAAATAATTATTATTGTGACAAAAAATTTTAATTTAATTTTGAACTTTTTATGTTTTCAGGATTTCAAAATTGTTTAAAAGATATGGAGAATAGAATGGTTACTATAATAAGAAAAGAGATCAAAAACGCCAAGAACAGCATTTTGTACGACTTGAAGAAAAGAATGGATTCTTTATCAACGTCATTATTGGAGAATGGCATTAAAACGACCGTAGGAAAAATTGAAGAGGAGAAGAAAAAGTTGGATATTCAACTGCCTATTCGTGATTTGGAAACATTCGAGACGTTTGATGAAGCTGTAAAAAATGATCTTGTAAAAAATTGCGCTTTTGTAAGTATAAAGTACTTTACATTTAAAATTAGATAAGATAATTAGAATTCATAATTTATTAGAACTAGAGAATATAATGATAATAATAATGTATTGTTTTCAGAAATCCTTGATCAAGTGCTTGCTTCAAGGATCCACATCCGTGTCAGAAGGTATCCGAAATTGCCTGCCTTTTTTTATGGGAAAAGAAGTCCAAATTCAATATACTGCAACTGGACGCAAAGTAAAGGGCGTCGGGAAAGACAATTTTGGTGACACATACACCTACCATTGTATGGTAGGTATGTATTCAGAAAAACGAATCCATAAAATTTATTTTAAAATATTTTCTATATATTTCACATTTATCATAATATATTTTCAATTCGACAACTTCTCTTTATAAAAAAAAAACTTTTTTTAAATCTTGTAGCTTGTTTACTATTTAATTTTAAAGTTTAGTCATCTCTAAGATAAAAAGTCTTGAAATTATAAATTAATTTGTAA
>NC_046659.1:52107728-52114012 GCF_010883055.1 Belonocnema kinseyi | reverse complement strand
GATAAAAAAAAATACGTGTCTCTTATTTTTCGATGTATTACAACATATTGCAGTTTCATCAAAATCGGTGAGGGACACCTGGGATAGTTTCCTTGTTAGATATCATTTCGGCAATGGCGCAGCACTGGCGGCCAAGTCTCGGCGACACTTTTGCCAGTACTGGGCCAAACTTGGGCCGTTTATTATTTCGCACTTGGGACGTATTCGAAAGTTCGCCTAGCGCAATCTTCTAAAGTTAGTTACAATTAAAAATGGAAATATTTTCCTCAAGTTTTAAAATAATTTTTGAACTTGAGATAACTACTAAATAGTGTACAAGCTGAATTAGAAATTTAGGTTAAATTTAAACAATACGAACATGTATCAGTAAATGCATAGTTTTTAATATTTTATCAATTAATTGTTTATCTAAAATACCACACTAATCAGTTCCAGCATCAGTTTCTTTGATACATGTTTTGCATCGCTCACATGGATTGAAGCCTTTACGTCTTTCTTACAATTATTTCTTAACTATATTTTGATAATTAATAGATAAATATATATTTATTTATATCGGATAGAAAGCCCATTTGAGTAAACATTTCAATTGAAGTTAAGTTATAAATTTTAAACTTCTGTAACCGAGAATTTTATTCTCAATTCATATTGACTTATTATACCTTATTATAATACCTTTTTATACAAGACAACCATTTGCTTTTGAATTTATAAAAATTTAAAGAATTGTAAGTAGACATGACGGTTAAAAGAAATAGAAAATATTTCATGAAAAGCAAGGAAAACGATGGGATCTAATAGGAGTGTCAGAATTTCTCCGCCCTCTCGTCCCAGATATATACCTGCTTTTCTTTACGCCTCTAGGTATAATCCTTCAATTCAAAGAATGGGGAACTCGGGAAATTTACTAAAGCTAACAGAAGATATTGAGTAGAAATTTCCAGGACACTTTCCTTCCATTAAGTTCTATGTTCTTCGATAGAATTTCAGATTTTAGAATTTAGATCATTCATACCGTCTAGATACAACTGATTTTTAAGATTTTCAAAACAGGCACCAAAAATAATTTTCCGGTTAGAAATATTTGTTTAACGAGCTAAGCCTTCATTTTGGGGACCTTAAGAAGTGTATGAAAGGCTGACTTGATTGGACAAATCCTTCAAAAGTTAGCATGGCTACAACATTACTTAGAGTTCAAATCTGGCCAAATTTTAGCTTCCCGAATTTCAAAACATTAAAGCCTCGGTTCCGTCTCGTTTTCCCGAACCATCCTTCATCGGTATCGCCTCGGTTTTTTCGAGGAATGGAACATATGTTCGCTAGTGGAGCGTACGGCTCGCGGGAACGTTCTTTTGCCACTCTGACGCGCTAATGCTTATTAGCGTTCCTTAATGAATAGTTAAAGTTGAAATATGATTACATATTATGCTTTGTTGTCGATTCCTGATTAATTTAATATAAAACACGACTATTTTTCGATGAAAGATTTATTTTGCTAAGTATAAGTTTAAGAAATTTAACACTAATTTTATTTTTTATTTTTTTTAAAGTACATTTCCAAATGTTGTGGTGTCTATTTTCTACGTTTCGTAAATAAAATATATTCGTTGGGATATTTGTAAAGTCGAATGCTCCAGGAAAAAAGAAACGATTGAACTGGAGCACTTTGAAATGTGTATCTTAAAATTCCAGTTGGCAAAGTTGGATTTCAATGGTTTGGGGATTCGGAGATGTACTCGTTCTATAGTTTCATTTTAATAAATTCACATTATTACCATTCACAATATGCATTAGTATTGCGACAAAAGTATTTTTATTGTCTTATTTTTATCATCAAAAAAAGGGCATTCTATTAAAATAGAACTTATTATTAAACATTTTACTGCAACTGGTGTCATTTTTCTATAAATGTAATTTGTTAATATTCAATGTAGATGTAATTTAGACGAAAAATGTTGTTAAATAAAATGTTTGGTATCTTGTTTTTGTTTTTTCCCAAAAGTTCCTTTTTTTACTTTTAATATATTTTATAACCCGAGTTTATAACAAACTTGTATGTAGTTTTTGTTAAAAACTTTTGCTTTTTTATTTTGTTCGTCTCTTGTGTGTCGTTTTTCAAAAAAAAAATTTTAACTTTGTATCTTATTTTTTACGATTGAAATAGAATCTACTCGTCCTATCGAAAAATGATTAATAACAAATTTTAAAATTTTTAATATTATTTTTTTCGATTAAAACAAAAACTATGTGTCGTATTAAACAAATATCCATGAAAAATTTGAATGAGTTTTCGATATTTTTTAAAAGAGCAACTTTTGTCTATTTATTTTTTTCATAGCTTGTGTCGTTTGTCCTAAACTTTAATTTTTTATTTTTAAAGTTGTTTTTTTTACTTTGACTAAAAACAAAAACTACGCATCCTGTTGAAAAGTGATTAATGACAAATTTGTAGATGTTTTCAGGGCACGCAATTTTAGTTAATTCATTTTTTGTATCTTGCATAGATAGACCAAAAAATGGAATTTTTGATTTTGCATTATTTTTTATATGATAAAAATTTAAATTTTCTACTTTTCAACAAAATTCAAAAAGTTGTAATGAAAATCTTGCCAGACTTTCAAAAATCAACTTTTTTCTTCTCTTGAATTTTTTTTATACATTTAGGCCTTTAAAATGTATGCCAAAGCAGAATCCAATCTGATCAATCTTTCGAAAGTTATCATGCCTACACGATATAAACTAAAGACTACAGACTAGAGACACATTCGTAAAAATCGTATTTTCTGACTCAAGGGGTCTCAAAACGTGTAAATTGTATGAAAACCGAAAAAGTGAAATTTTACATAAAACCAATAACTTCTCATTAGGATAAGAATGTAAAAAAAAACATAAATTTGAATAAAGAGAATATAAAATTCGTATTAGTTCTAATACACTTAATAAGATATTAATTTGCCATTTTATTTTCTGAAAGGCAGGGTGTATAGGCCTGTGAACGGAATACATGGGGAACTACTGAAAAAAAACGAGTCGTAGCTATACCTCCTGGGTGGCATGGAAACGAGCTGATTATAATAATTCGAACAAAATTTTTATTAGTAGTAATTAACCTAATAATAAATTAATCCGCCATCACAGAAAAAACAAAGGGTAAAAAGCGTAGGGATTACATATAAGAAATGATTGAGTTTTCATTAAATCCTTGCCAATCTCCATTTCTCGCATGCCGAGAGAACCCCCGGCATTTTTACTTGAATTACTTTTTTTTTTGCGATTGTATTTTTTTAATAGCAGGGAGAAAAAGTGAAGATTGAAAGTGTGTTTTTGAATTATAATTACTTTATCTCAACGTTTAATGCTTCTTCCTTAAATTCTTCTAAATAAATGCTTCTTCCTTAAATTCTTCTAAATAAATGCTTCTTCCTTAAAAAATCCGCCTGCCTCGTTGGCAGTCTAATGGCGCACGGCTCGCGAGCTTGAGCACGCCCACAGCGCGTTTTAATCAGATATCGCAGTTCGCTGTGCGAACTAAGAGATCTGAGTGCGAACTTCGCACTCACTCCAGTTCTACATGGACGCGTAACGCATTACTCTGTCTCTTTCTATCTGTGCGTTTTACTGTGAAAGAAAGAGACAGAGTATTACGTTCAACGCCGAACGCAGCCGATAACGCGTTTATGGCAAACTAGTGTCACTAATGGGTTACTCCGCACTTCGCGCTCGGATATTTATTCTTTGCATTCCGAATGCTTAATGTAAACTTTAGCGGAAAAATCTCTTTCAGATTCTAGTTTTTTATGCATCCTCAGTCTGAATTTTCTACGTAATTAAGTATAATTGAAGATTACATTCCTCAAAACTCTGTAGGCTTTGAGGTAGATTCTAATCGTGACGCGCTTCGAGCAGGATTTTCGACAGACATTTTTAAATGTATATTTGTTTTCTGAGATAACAACACAATATTAAAAGGTACAATATTTTCGTAAGACATTTAACGTATTTCGCGTCTTTTGGCTTAAAATTGGCATTTTATATGTTTGCATATGCATATTTATTTCGACAAATAAATTAAAAACGACGACTTCTATCGAAAAATGGTTTAATGCAATTTTGCAGGAATGTTTAAAAGCTGAAATTTTTTCCAAAATTTTTCCCTGTATTTCGCGTCACTTGGCTCAAAATTTGAATTTTCGATAGATTACATATTATTTTGATAAATAAAACAAAAATTACAAGTCCTGTCACAAATGTTTCAAGAAAATTTTGTGCTAATTTTTAAAAGTTGTAATTGCCCTTTAAGACTTTATCTCGTATCTTGCGTTGTTGGGTTCAAAATTTGAATGATTTAAAGTAGTATTTAAGTTAAATGAAACGAAAGTGACACATTCTATCAAAAAATTGTTCAACAAAAGTTCTGAGGACTTTTCGAAAGCTGTAATTCATTCATACAACTTTTTTCCGTATCTCCTGTGGTTTTGTCAAAAATTTGCATTTGTTACATTTTGTTCTATTATAATACTTTCGGGAACATAAATGATGAGGATGTAAAAATTATTCCATATTTTAATTAGTGAAGACTTATTTTATGCATTAGAATTGAAATTTTAATTACAAGTTCCAAGTTTTTCTTTATTTTTTATCTTAAAATTATTTCTATTAGAACCTTTTCCATGCAAAATTCTGAATTCTAATTTAAAATAAAATATTCTAATTTTCATGGTTTTAATTTAAAATAATTTATCATTGAAGGCTTTTAATTCGAAATTATATAATCTTTATCGGTTAAATTCGATTTATTTTAACTTTGCAAGCGTTCCACATTTAAGAGATCAATTTAATAAATTCTGAAATTATTTGATTTTTATCCTTGCGAAATAAAAGCAGAATTTTTATTTAAATACTGCAACGTTGTAAGTTATACATTTGTAGAGAAGAGAAAAAGTTTCGAATAATAGTAAAAATTTAGTATAAGTTTATGGAGTTATTTTGTACATAGAATCGATTAATGCAGTTTACTTCTAATCTAGGATCAATATTGATTAGATTGTATGAAATTCTTCAATAAAAAGTTGCCGCAAGGAATTGAAAATGTAACATGTTTCTTTATCCATTTTAAATAAACAATTATTTTATTTAAACTTAATAGACCGGATTTTTGTAATACCAATTCAAAAAATAAATATTTACTTGATTGCAAAATTTGCATTACAATTAATTTATGTGGCGAATCTTTAATATTGTTACTAATTTCACAAATAAAATAAGGATTAGAATTGCAAAAGTATTATAATTTTATAGTAATTTGCTATTTTGTAAATCATATCAGAATCCCTGCTTCTACTTTATCGGTGTTTAGAGAAATTTTTGCTAAGCCAGGGATTTGCTGCGAGGAGCAACGGTTAATATAGATTTAACTTCCTACCCTTAGAGCAATGATTTTACTTACAGAGAAAGAAGGAGCAAGGTAGTACGAAGAGGGCAGCAACTACGCACCCGACGAAAGTAGTGGCTATATATGTTTTCTCCCCACTCCGTCGCCACTTGCCGCATCTATGTTATATACCTTCTAGAAAAGAATGATGGGATCTGATTGCAAGCGATTCAAGGTAATATCCAATCGTTCCCAATGGTGTTTCTTAATCGGGTCGGACCGATTTAGAACGATTGAGATCGGCTATAGTTCACAATCGGGACGCGTGGTGATTTTCAGGTCGGCCACGGCCAAGTTGGTGGCAGCACTTTGATCACGCGGGAATTATTTGAAAATGGTTATTTACTTTTTATTTTTAAATTATATCTCGATAAAAGGAAACTGCCAATAATTTTTATAATGATTTTTCTGAGTTATATTATAATCAACTATTTATTTAAATAGTGCAAAACACTTATAATTTAGAAAGCGTACAAAATTTATAGCGTGTAATACATAATGTAAATTACAGTCTAATTGGTAATCAGCCAGGTTAAAAAGTACTGTTGATTAAATCAGGTTTGTTATTTTTAAAATACAAATGTTCTATATTTTATGAATCCATTTACAAAAAAAATGTTTATATCTTTGTTAATATTATTATAATTTACCTAATGAATTGTTTCAATGCGAAATAATATGATACATTTCAAATCAGATGCGAATTTCGTCAATATTATTTTAATTTCGAAATCGTATATCCTAATTATTTTGCATAATTATTATTTATCTACAAATATTATAATCTTTTCGCAGTTACCCTTAATTACGAAAATTTCAAAGTACACGGAGAAAAATAGATGTTAGCACAGAC
>NC_046659.1:52105905-52107628 GCF_010883055.1 Belonocnema kinseyi | reverse complement strand
CAAAAACAATACGGTTTTTTAACAAGGTTTTTTAATTATGATTGAAAATTTAACTATTTGGTTGAAACTTTAACTCTTTCATTGAAAACTTATATTTTTCACCTAAAAATTTCAACTTTTTGTAGATAATTCGTCTTTTTTACTTTAAAATTAAATATTTTCTTTAAAAATGCATGTATTTTATTTAAAATTTGTCTTTTTTTGTAGATAATCAATTTTCTTGGTCGAAAATTCATCTGATTGGTCGAAAATTTAACAACTTTGTTTAAAATTAATTTTTTCTTTAAAAATTATTTATCTTGATCTGAAAATATAACTATTATATGATTGATTAAAAATTAATCGTTTATATTGTTTAAGTTGGAAAATCGTTTTTTTTTTGTATAGAACATTAATCTTCTTGGTCAAAAATTCACCTTTTCCCTTGAAAATTTAACAATTTTATTGAAAATTCGTTTTTTTTCTTATTAAATTCAATTTTTAGCACAGTTTTTATCTGGAAATTGTACTATTCCATTTTTGTTTGAAACTTTATCCTGTACATTTTATTAGTTAAAACACCAATTATTTGATAGAAAATTAATTTATTTTGTTGAAAAGTAAACTTTTGGGTTGAAAATTGATTTATTGTGTTAGTTAGATTTTTGTCCTAAAATTAAAAAAACTGCAAAATAAAAAAATTGCCTTAAAATCGTCCTGATTCCTTTTTTTTTTTAATTTTTGTTATTCTTTTTGAATATTTTACAATTCTCAAAAGCTTTTTTTTTAAATCTGCAAAAATCTAAGTCGTGTTTCAAATTATTTCAAATAATTTCAAGTTTCAAATTAATTTTGAACATTATTCTAAATTAAAATTGTAGCGTTCAAACTTAAAATTTAGCTCATTACAATTTTAACAAATCAAGGCTTTCTATTTCTAACCACTCT
Organism: Belonocnema kinseyi; assembly: GCF_010883055.1. Taxonomy (NCBI): domain Eukaryota; kingdom Metazoa; phylum Arthropoda; class Insecta; order Hymenoptera; family Cynipidae; genus Belonocnema; species Belonocnema kinseyi. The sequence continues at coordinate 52,106,701 of NC_046659.1, read as the reverse complement.
GTTCAAATTTGTATAGTTTTTAATTGTTGTTTATAATGGCTTGTCCCGGATCTGAATTATATTTTTTTTTCAAAAAATCTCTGATCCAATTCAGAAATACATACAATTGCTTTGAAAAAAATTTGTAATTCAGAAATATTTCATTTAAACGCTCAATAATTCATACGTATAAAACACAAACTTTTAACACCTTTTAATTGTACAATTTTTTAAATTAAATTATTTTAAAATACGAAATAACCGTTTAAAAATGCTTATCACTTTAACATTTTAGAGATTTCTGGTTAAAAATTACAAATTACGCTATTATTTCTAAGGTTCAAAATGATAATAATTCAAAAAAATTTCAGTTCGTAACATTAAAAATTGAACGATTAAATTAATTTTTTAACTCAAAACTTTTTAAAATAAAAGTAACATTGTTTTTATTTTAAGTGGTTCCAGATTAATATTTTTGCATTGTTATTTAGAGATAAAAATTTTAGTTCGCCAATTGAAAATGTTAGAAACTAACTTACTATCAAAATAATTGAATTTTCAAATAAAAAAAAAGAGAATAACAAATTTCCACCAAAATAATTACATTTTCTACTAAAATGATAAATCTTCAACAACAAAAGAAGTTTTAATTTTTGATTAAAAACTGTTGAACTCATCAAAAAAGATACTAATTTTACACAAGAGTTGACTTTTGAGTCAATAAGGATTCTTTTTAAATTGTTGAATTTCAAAGCCAAACAGATGATTTTTTTACAAAACAGTGTAAACTTATTTTTAAACGGAATAGTTCAAGGAC
>NC_046659.1:52101946-52105805 GCF_010883055.1 Belonocnema kinseyi | reverse complement strand
TAATATTATCATTATTAATATACTTATATATTTATATATATAATAGTATTAATATTTATATAATTTATATTTTATACATGAAATAACATAACCTCAAAATATTCGCATATCAAGAGGCGCGCGATCTATTCAAATCATCAGAATAGTCGGCAACGAAATCTGGAAATATTAAAATCCCAATCTCCTGAATTTATTTCAAAGCAGTTAGCTGTTAGCAGATAGATATATAAATAGAATCGACGAAGTGCTCCGAGCGGCAATCGTGCATCTTCGAGTTTTCAAATTCAGAAGAGGAGAAATGGATTGCGCGCGCAACTCAGTCATTTACAGTGTCTCCTACTATATTCACACGGACATAGCCCAGTCATAGCATTGGACCGCATCTCGTTTCAGATCTGGGATCACTGCACATGTCACGAGAACGGCGCTATCGGCGATTTTGTGGCTTCGTTTTTTTCCGGTACTTTTCGGCTAAATTCGGCAATGCCGCTACATTTAAACGGATTATTTTGACCACATGCCACGAGATGGGGCAATAAACTCTGCTTTGTTCGAGCGGGAATTTGAAATTTTTTAATTATTATGGATTATTGATTTATTCTCCAGGACTGAAAGTCACTTTTCTTTATTTGATCATATTCTTAGTATATGTAATTTATTTGTATTGCTTAAAAGAATAGAAGATTGTGTTATAGAAATTAAGAATGAACAAGTCACTGAAAAGATGATAAATATAATTAGGTATAAAATCTAGATCTAGAAAGAATGGGATAAATTTACCATTGTATGACAAATTTTACTGTTGGTTATACATAAATCAATTTAATAATAATATTTAAAAAATAATAACATGGAAGTAATTGAAGTAATTGATTGAAAATCCTGACCTTGAAATTCCATATTTTATTTTTATGATAAATACTTGTGCAAAGTAAAAAAATAAAAAGTTTTATTTTAATATTGTATTCCTAAAGAGGATAGTTGGAATATTTACATGAACATTCTGGTCTATTTAAAGAATGCTTTTTATGAAAAAAATATTCACTTTATTTTCATATTTCTATTTAAAAAAAAAGAAAACTAAAAAATACTTTAGTGCAATATCAAAAAAATTTTTCTTTTACTATTTTATTCGTAAAAAGTATAATACTACGAATTTTTATGTGAACATTTCGGGCAATTTAAAGAGGTCCTTTTATGCTCAAAAAAAGGTACACTCTATTTTCATATTTCTATTTAAAAAATAGAAAACTAAAAAATACCTAAATATCATATTCAGCTAATTAATTCTTTATTTAATTAGTAACATTATTGACAAAATTGAAAGTCAATGAAATATTTCAGCAAAATTATTTTTTGCAAGTAGGTACGTATTATTAGTTCATTTTTATTTATATAAATATATACACATATATATCTATATATATATACATATTTTATTGATATAATATAATTAATATAATTATATTAATATGTACACATTATCTATTATATGGCGGGGTGAAAATTATTAAATTATTTAAATCGTTTGAGCTGAGCGAAAAGAATTTGTGGGTTGACATCCAATTGATTGATTAAAATCGGTTTATATATTGTGTTCCCTTTTTTGATTTGAAAATTTAAATTTTTGAAGATTCCAAAAAATTTCCCAATTGCTTCGAAAATTATCACGAATTATTTCCTGCTTTTCTGTTTACTAGCCACCGTGACAATTGTCCCAAAAATTATTCACATTTCAGCCTTTTCTTTGAATTTTGTATACGGTTCAAATACAAATTTACTTATTAGAATCGTGCACAATGTAGGATACTCCTGGTGAGAGGGCTCAGTAAACTACGTGCAGATTATTTTAATATAATTTCTTCTCTAGATCTATTCTTTATTTTTATGAGTCAGTTATAATCCTAATTATTACTTTCCTGAGCTTTTTGTCCATGTATCCGTATCCAATAAAACGGTTAAAATGCGTATTGTAGATAAACTTGGAATTGTACTTAATAAAAACTAAGAATAAAAAATAAACTAAAAACAAACTTTGTTTAAGATCACTACTATATCACCTTTCATTTACTACATAATGATTTATATGATGCTCGATTTATTAACTAAATTGCAAGTAAATATTCAATTTGTGAAATCTGGTGAAAAAATCTTATGTCATTTACATTCTACGTAAATAGCATTATTAATTTTATTTTTCAATATGGATGCACTATTTTTGATATTACTGGTTTCAAAAATGTATTCAAATTTAAAATTTAACTAGATTGCACTTTAATTTAAAACCATTTAACGCCATGAAACATTTAAAATTTTTGACTGAACTTTACTTTAATTAAACTAAAATTTACTTAAATGCTGAATTTAACTAAATTGTATTTAATCTTTCAATTTAGTTTTACAAAATAGTTTTAAAAATTGCACTGCAATAAATGTTACAGTACGAATAGAATTCTTTTTAAACTTGTTTACGTAGTATGTCGAAAATTTTTCTTTTAAAATACAGCAGACGAGAAATTAATTTAATTTAACTAAACTTTATTTAATTTTTAAATTCATCTAAATTTTATTTAAATGTTGAATTTAGCTACAATTGAAACAAATTTTATTTAAATTCGGAATTTAACTAAATTTTATTTAATTTTAAAATTTATCTCAATTTCATTTAAATGTTATTTTTATTAAAAAAAGAATTTTTGAAATGTCACTACAATTCTAAAGTACAAAAAGAATTTTTTTATATCTATTTATTTATTATCCCGAAAATGTCTCTTTTCAAACCAACCGTAAGAGAAATTAATCAATTTAAAAATAATAATAAATAGAATAATTTTTGGCTCTCTGTAATTTTAATACAATTAGGTAATTCAGCGTTCACAACATTTTTCGCTTACAGAGCCAGCCGACCAACTCAGCTATAGCAAATATTGCTATAGTGATGTCGAAGGCGAACGCGAGAAACAGAAAATTACGTTCGGTTTGGAATTCAACAACTTTCAGTGTGCGCCCCGGCCCCACCCCGCCCATTAATGTGGTCGATGGACGCGGTTGCCATAGAAACGACGAAAAGTTGAAGAGGGCAGCACCTCAATATGGTCGAAAATGTAGTTAGATAGATATATATATATCGGCCGTCCCCACTCCTGACCCTTGCCGCATCTAGGTAAAATATCTTTGCACAAAGATATTATCCTTCTAGAAAAAAAATGATTGGATCCGATTGAAATTGATTGAAGGTTGAATCGTTCCTAGTCGGTGTTAATCGAGACAGAACTTGTATATCGTTCTTAATCATTTTCAATCGACACAAGTGTTTGAATCATTCGCAATAGGATAAGCATGCCTGCGCATTTCAAGGAAATTTGTACACGGAGAAAAGTAGATATTGAATAGCAGATATTAAAAACTTTGATATTTAACCATAATAAATAGATATTACGGCATAATATATAATATCTTCTATTCAATATACAAAATATTAAAGGGCAACGTCTGTTTATATTGAAAGTATAAGATGTGTGATATTACCAGTTAATATGTAAGATATTAAAAAAGCTCAATTTTATCGGAGCAAGGTCGCTGACGTGTGGCGTGGCGACAAAAGATGTTAATCCCGCTTTGTCTGTATCTTGAGCTGTCATCGTGTGTATTGTGGGTTTTCGGATATCTATTGCAATATAAGTTTTGGAGGAAAATGGATTAAGTATTTTTGGATATGTTATAATTTTCTCAAGAAAATGAAGATTCAGCTACAGGCATTTTTCATATTAGCCTTGAACAGTGTGTTATCTGTTCCACACCAAAATCGCATAATTATGCAAAAAGGCGAATGCTTGAGGATTCGGATTTTAAAAACAGA
>NC_046659.1:52100273-52101846 GCF_010883055.1 Belonocnema kinseyi | reverse complement strand
TATATTTTAGGAAAAATCGTTAACTCGACTCATTTATTCACTCAAAAAATCTGGTGCAGTTTGTTCCAATAGAAAAAAAATTATCCTTAAAAAATGGGGGGGCCCTATAAATATGGGACACACTGTATATTGGCTCGGTGGAAAAAGCCTGAAAGGCATAAAAAACCACCGAAAATGACTTACACAAAAACTGGGGAATGAAGAAATAAAAAGAAGTTCTCCTCGCCTCTAGCAAACTAACAATAAATAAAATCATTACATATAATACATAAATAAAAAAAATATCGGCGCGCTTTCTGAATGTGAGTCTCCTCGCCTCTCATAAACGAAAAATAAAAAGTAAATATACTTCATTCACACACACATTCAATCATCATTCGCCCCGGCATGCACAGTTAAAGCCTTCATTTTCTTATTTGGCGGTTCATATAAAATTTCAGACGACATTCGAGACAAATGATCAGCTGAAACCACAGCAGCTCGAGCAGTTTGGTTTTGCTGATGCACTGTCGATTTTACGACGGTAATAGCATTAACGCTATCTGTCGATAAGCGATTACGCTTTTTCGTCGAAACATCGGGTAAAATCGAAAAGGTCCTTTCTGTGTCAGCATTTGAGTGAGGCAAAGATCTAATGTATCCTACCAATTTCGTCAATTGGGGATATTTTGCATTACCGTTCGCGTATTTATTAGATAACATTTTTTTCCACATCTCATTGAAAGATAGCATGTCAAGTTTAGGTTGCGAAGAAAAATCTCGATACACGAGGCGCCATTCCGCTTTTAAAACAGCCTTGTCGAAGTTTTCACCAAATTTGTCGCAAAAATAGAAAATGTTTTCCAAATTGGTGTCTCTGTCGCTATCTTGCAAAACTTGTGTAGCGTCAAAGACAGACAATTTTGGCGAAATTCATCCCGAATTTAATAGTTAAAATTTTTTCATAGTTATATTTTCAGATAAAGATAAATAATTTTTTAAAGAAAAAATTAATTTTAAACAAAGTTGTTAAATTTTCGACCAATCAGATGAATTTTCGACCAAGAAAATAGATAATCTACAAAAAAATACAAATCTTAAACAAAATACATGAATTTTTAAAGAAATTATATAATTTTAAAGTAAAAAAGACGAATTATCTCCAAAAAGTTGAAATTTTTAAGCGAAAAATATGAGTTTTCAATGAAAGAGTTAAAGTTTCAACCAAATAGTTAAATTTTCAATCATAATTAAAAAACCTTGTTAAAAAACGTATTGTTTTTTACAAAGTAGTTCAACTCTTAGTGAAATAATCGTTTTTCAAATCCAAGAAGATGTACAGTTGATATTTTAACCAAACAATTGCATTTTTGACCAAAAATGATAAAATTTTCAACCAAAAGGATTAAATTTCTACTAAAAAAGGTCAATTTCCAACAAAATACATGAACTTTCAACGAATTTATTTAAATTTAAAAACAAAAATAGTATGTCCACCCAAAACTTATAATTTTAATTTTTAACAATATATTTGCATTTACAACAGAACGACTTTACAACCAAAACATATTTATAGTTCAGAATTCAACCGAAA
>NC_046659.1:52097317-52100173 GCF_010883055.1 Belonocnema kinseyi | reverse complement strand
GTCAAAATGGTCGGGAAATTGTGTTACGTAATTTATGGATGGCCCCTTATTACTCCGTGTCTGTCCCATCACTAGTTGGCGGTCTTTCCAAAGATATTAAAAGCCTAGATGGGGCATGTGTGTAGTTCGAGGAACTAATTGTAGACGGCGCTCCCAGCGAAAATCTCCCGATCCCCCATGCATCTCAACCCGCAAATAACGCCCACCAACTACTTTGCCCCAAAACTCTTCTCCCATCAAGCAAATCGACCGAATAGTCGAAGCTCAGTCAGTAAATACTTAAAAATATAAAATAAAAATTTTCTATTAAATATCTTTTAAATTATTATTATCAATGAATGAATCAAATCTTTTATTAAATTTTTGCATTAAGAAAGTATTTGTCATTTTGCAATTAAAATTTATTGACGATGAATAATATTATTTTGTTGTTTTGAAAAAGAAGCGTTAAAAATTCTACCTAATGAAACTATACATTTGAGAATACAACAAACGAGAATAAAATTTTCGAGTGTATACACGCGAAAATTTTATACGCTCATATTTTCTTTGTAATGAAAAGATTTAATTGATAAAAATATTGAAATAAAATTGGAAATAATTAATTTTTAAAATAAATATGATTGTATAGCTTTCTCGCATGTAGAATTAGCGATTTGGAGTTTTTAGATGTAGAATTAAATCTTATAGAATGACTACCACCTCCCTCACGATTATTAATTTAAGTATATTTGTTATATTTGTGCAATTAATTATTAATTAAATAATTTATAATTAAACGATAAAATTGTTTAATAGAATTTTTTTATTTTACTTTATTTTTTATATAATATTTTATAAAAATTGATGTAGGGAAAGGAGGGGGAGGCAGCGCCAACCAGTTAACAGTCAATGATTTTTTTTAAGTTAATAAGATGTTGAATCGATCCATTTTTTCCTCATTTCGAGTTCTAAATTATTTTATATCATAATTCTATAAGTATTAATCACATGAAAAAAACAATGATTTGGTAAATTAATTATTTCTAACAAGCTGTATTTCGTCTGCGTTGCTCCTCACCGGAGGGCGAAGCCGACTGCAGCTTTTTATCAAAATCAACACATTTGAAGATAAGAAAATATGATGGTTTGCTTCTGTGGTATTGTATGTACTGAAAAAATTACTTTCAATGATATCCAACAACAGGGATACGTTATTTTGAATAAAAATAGATATAGATGTAATATCCCTTCTAGAAAAAAATGATTGGATCCGATTGGGATTGATTGAAGGCTGAATCGTTCTTAATCGGTGTTAATCGGGACAGAAATTTTATATCGTTCTTAATCATTTTCAATCGGCACAAGCGTTTGAATCGTTCGCAATAGGGCAAGCACGCCTGCGCATTTGAACGAAATTTGTACTTTGAAATTTTCGTAATTAAGGGTAACTGCGAAAAGATTATAATATTTGTAGATAAATAATAATTTTGCATAATAATTAGGATATACGATTTCGAACTTAACAGAATATTGACGAAATTTGCATCGAGTTTCAAATGTATCATATTATCCCCGGCGGACCGGATGGAGCCTCCACAAAGTACCCGTAAAGACCCCATTGGATTCACATTCGGTTTATTTAAAAAAAAACTCGAACAACAGGCGTTATACGTCTTATATATATATTTTTTAAACTTTTTAATGGCTTGCCATGGATTTCACATTGAAACAATTCATTAGGTAAATTATAATAATATTACAAGGATATAAACATTTTTTTATAAAGGCATTCATAAAATATAGAACATTTGTATTTTAAAAATAACAAACCTGATTTAATCAACAGTGTTCTTTAACCAGACTGATTACTAATAACACTGTAATTTACATTATGTATTACACGCTATAAATTTTGTACGCTTTCCACATTATAAGTGTTTTGCACTGTTTAAATAAATAGTTGATTATAATGTAACTCAGAAAAATCACTATAAAAATTATTAGCAAATCTGTCAGTGATAGTTCTTTGATCAGGAGAGAATTATTTGAAATCTTTAAAAAGTTTTCTTTGGCCGAGTTGTAATTTAAAAACAAAAAGTAAATAACCATTTTCAAATAATTCCCGCGTGATCAAAGTGCTGTCACCAACATGGCCGTGGCCGACTGGAAAATCACCTCGCGGCCCGATTGAGAACGATAGCAGACCTCAATCGTTCTGAATCGGTCAGACCCGATTAGGAAACACCATTGGGAACGATTTGGTGTTACTTTCAATCGCTCGCAATCAGATCCAATAATTCTTTTCTAGAAGGAATAACCTCTTATTCTTTAACATTCTGCTAGAAACGGACTTTACGCAATATTTCTACCGTACCGATTCAAGAAATCAGCATACTAATCGGATTGATAATAATAATATAGAATAGGTTCTTCCATGTAGCACACAAAATAATTAGCTGTTCCACATTGCTGATCATTTATCGACGAAACTTGTAACACGTGTATCACCTAAGCAGTGATCCCAGATCTGAAATCAAGGGATTGGGATTTTCATATATCCAGTATGGGAGTTCATGTTATGGATATTTAATATACACTCCCATAGCCAGGAAGTCACTCTGGCACTTCACAAGTAAGAAGAAAACATATTAGGTTGCAGGCAATCCAATCAAGACTTTATTTCATTGATTCACACAAAGCAAAGATATTTTATCTAGATGCGGCAAGGGTCTAGTTAGGCCACATGTCCAGTGATCCCAGATCTGAAACGAAATGCGGTCCAATACTATGACAGGGCTATGTCGAGGTGAATATAGTAGGAGACGCTGTAAATGACTGAGTTGCGCGCGCAACCCATTTCTCCTCTTCTGAATT
>NC_046659.1:52089734-52097217 GCF_010883055.1 Belonocnema kinseyi | reverse complement strand
ATGTTACGTAATTTATGGATGGCCCCTAATCAGGAGACCGACCATGATGTACAAAGCGTCTCGAGTTTTGACTGCGGTAACTGTACATTTATTGCCAGACTTAGGCGTTGAAACCCAATGCTCCAAGGAAGGGGACATGCACACGGTGATTTGCTATCTCCCCCCACCCCCAAGAAATGTGCAAGTGAGTGCCGTGTTGAATGAAACTAAATACTGAGGTTATGTTCCTGTAAATATTGTCAATAGAGTTTTTAAATATACGTGCTTATTTATTTCTGTGGTGTTGTACAGAATTAAATTGACAAATTGTAACCTGAAAAGTATGGGTAAGTAATAAAGATTTAATTGTAATCATTTAATGATATAAAATGTGCAGATTGAATAATGTGACATTATAGTACAGCCCCAAGTATCGCCCCCACTTTTCTGTTTTCTTACGATCCGGAGGGGAATTGTCGGTTAAACTAATCCAACAGATGGCGCCACAAAAACTAGGTCTGTCTTTTTCATTGAATTGCATTAAGAAAAAGCAAAAATAATTAAAAACTTGATGCTGTTGGCAAATAAACAAATAAAAATAGATGAAAAGATAAGTCTAACTATAAATAATTATTTAAAAAAAGAAAAAGTCACGAAAATATGTAGTTTAGTATGAATGAAATTTAATTTTGAGATACATTTTGAAAGCAGTTCGAACTTTATATTTTTGTGATTTATTTTGCTCATATTATTGATTTTATTATTTGTTACAGTTAAAAAAATTATTTTTTGTTAAAATTATTAATGTAGCTAATAAAAAAATTCAAATATTAAAGACCTCAATGACAAAAATATTTAAAACATATACATGAACAGAAGAATTAATAAAAAATATATGACGTATATTGTATATTAAGGGAATAATTTGGTAAAAAGTCAATGAAAAGACTAATAAATGAGAAAGCGCATTTAATATTATTTAATATAATGTATGTATTTATATAAATTGAACCGAATATCATATATACATTTATACAGTGCAATCATTTATTTGTTGCTTAATCTTGAAAGCTTTATTCTCGCTGCATTCAACCCCTAATAATTTTATTAAAAAATTTTAATTTAAAGAAGATTTTGAATTAAATAGTTCATTATATTATTGCAAACCTCATTTCTAAAATGAATAGACTCTAAACTATTAAAATCTATAAACAAACGTATCATAGTCATGACGGATAGTAGGAGGAAATTCACTTTTTTCTTTCAGCTTGACGCTCCGAACTTTTGTCTTCTCTATTTGTTTATCAATAATTTTTCTACTCAAAGCATGGAAAAACTGAAATTGTGTACATAAAAATTTTTTACGCTTTGATAACTGATCAGGAAAACTTTATATTGTCTTAAATTAATGTTTAGGAAATCATAAAATACAAATCATTTGTTTATCATTCAATTTATGTATTGCAAACAAACTTGATAAACAAATTAAACAATTGTCTTATTATCGGTAGAATTTTTTGGTGCTAAAAGTGCTTCACATTAATGTAGGAATGACATTTAATAACAAAAATAATTTAAAAGTTTTTAATAACTATTGTTATAAACAATTCTTATGGTAAAATATTATAATTTGAGATTTTTCAAATTATTATTTCCTTTAAGCGCCAGGAAGAATTCAGGTATTCCCTAAAACAATAATATTTAATAATATTTGATAACATGTAGGAGACATGAACCGTTGGATGGGCATCCAAAATCAGGATACAGAAAGAGTATTAGGTAATTTTGGGGATCCAAGAACAAACTATAACGGAGATAAATTAGTTGGTCTATGCTTAGAAAGGGGTCTGTTTATTACAAATACTTGGTTTAGGCATAAAATGATTCACACGTGCACCTGGTCTAAAGAAAATAGCCGCAGTATAATTGACTTTGTTGTTGCGGATGAAAGACTAAGAGAGTTCGTCAAAGATACAAGAGTCATGAGGGGTCCTGAATGCAATACTGATCATTACCTTCTGATCTAAAAAATTAACTTGGGTCGGGGATGGAGAAAAAAGAGAACCAAGAAAGCAAAACAAACGCGAATCAAAATTGAGAACCTACAGAAACCGGATGTGCGAATATATTTCCAAAACAAGATTATCGAAAGCATAGATAGGGCAACATGGGAGGACCGTATAAAAAACCAAGATATAGAGGGCGCCTGGACAATGTTACGGGATATCCTTGTTAAATTTACGATCGAAGTGTGTGGTACCGCAGTTGTAGGAAGAATGTCTGGTGATGCCTGGTGGAATGATGAAATTCAGGCTGCCCAAAAAGCAAAGAAAGAAGCGTACAAGAGAACTTTGAACATCGCAGGTCTTAGCAATGAGGAAAGAAATAGACTTAGAAATTATTATAGACGCGAAAACAGGATACTCAAACGATTAGTTAAGGAAAGTAAAGTAAAGAGTTTGAGAGTAGGGAAAAAAGTTTTGTGTGCATTTTTTGACCTAGAAAAAGCTTTTGACAAGGTAGATAGAAGTGAACTTTGGGAAGTCCTGAAAGAGTATGGAGTCAAAGGATGGCTCCTACAAGCTATAAAAACAATGTATACAGGTAGCAAAGCGAGTGTAAGAGTGAATGGGAAACTGAGTGACTGTTTCGATATTATTCAAGGAGTTAGACAAGGATGCGTTATGTCTTCATGGTTATTTATATTATTTATGGACAAGTGTTTAAGAATGGCTCTTTTCGACGAAGAGGGTGTGGATCTCGAAACAGCAAGGGTACGTGGGTTAGCGTTCGCAGATGATAAGGTTGTTATGGTTGTTATAGCTTATTTACTAGGGACGGGAAGATAGATGAGGAATTAGATAGACGCATAAACGAACGTAAGAAGGTTATTGGTAGAGCAGGTCCCCTTATCAGAAGTAAACATATATCAAATAAAGCTAAAATGGCAATACATAATTTTATATTTGTACCGACTGTACTATACAGTAGCGAGACATGGACTTATCAAGAAAAAGATAAGAGTAAAATTAACACAATTGACATGAGATTCATGCGCATAATATGCGGGAAAAGCCTGATAGACAAAGTAAGTAACGAGATAATTCTAAAAGAATGTGGTGCAGAAGAGACGCTAGTAGACATATGGGAAAGAAATCGGTTAAGATGGTTCGGACATGTTGAGAGAATGACAAATGAACGACTAACGAAACAAGTGTATCAAGGTAAAGTAAATGTCAGCGTGCCCAGAGGCAGACCGCGGAAAGAATGGTTAAAATGTTTTAATAAGACCCTAGTTAGAAGAGACACATGAAGCCACAGAAACACGAGAGTCTACATGAAAAAATGCATGGTCGTAAACGAAGTTAGAGAAGTATGCGACAACAGAAAAGTATGGCGGCAAATAGTTAATAAAAAGAGTGTCAGTAGAGTGAATGACGCCTGAAACAAAAGACCTTGTCCACTAATAGACCCAAGTGGGGTACCTTACAGAACGACTTCGTGAGGTTCTTCGCCTGGGGTGATTGCTAGAGAGATTGATCAGCAACCTGGGTCGGAGCAGTGTTGCGGAATGAGCGTGTTATTTACTAAAATAACACGAGAATTCTGGATCAATCTGAAAATTCTCTATCCCTTCCACACACTACTCCTTTCCCCTACCGATTGAGTCACGCCTACCCCGAAAGGGAAATGGCCTAATGGTGTAATAATAATAATAATAATAATAATAATAATAATAATAATGTTATTAATGTTATTAATGCTCAGTTGGTTAGACACTCGGACTTCACCTCAGAGGTCCGGGGTTCGATCCCTGAGCCGGTACCTCTAGAAATTTTTCAATGTACCTTTACCGAGGTTCTGGTGGTTCGGAACCCACCTTAAGCTGTAGGTCCCCCCATCGTGTACTTGACTGCAACCCAGTCCGTCAATGATGGGGTAAAAACCAGGCTTTGTCCAATATGTCTGGGCAGACTGCTCACATCAGATCACTTGATTGCATTATAAAAATGCGTCCGTGACTGTTGATATATACCGGGACAGCCCCGTGCAAAAAGATCAAATAAAAACCGACTCTAACCAAAAATGCCTTCGACATATTGGGCAGTATAAGCCTGTGACAACATTTCGCCACAGAAATGTTTTTTATAATAATAACAGTTTAAATGTTTGTAAATACATTAGATAAAGAAATTCAAAATTTTGGTCCTTCCGCATAGAATTTTTTTTTACACTAGAAATATTTTAAGCTGTTGTGCGAATAACTGCTAGTCACAAAAATATTTGAGAAGTTAACAATAACCATTGTTATAAATAATTCTCGTGACAAAGTATTCAAATGTAAGGTTTTATCAATATTTTTATTTTCTTTAATCGCTACAATGGCTACGGATATTCCTAAACAATGTATCTTTGATCATATTTAGGGGAATATAAAAACTTACATGTTTATAAACAAGTTACATAAAAAATGTCCCAATGTTGGCAGTTTCACTTGATAAAAGTCGGGTATTCAATCGTAATAGATTGGAAATGAATCATAACACTGCATGCTAAGATTCACTTAATACAAAATCTTTTGAAAATAACCCATCGACTTGGCCTTTAAAGAAAATTTAAATTTGATAAAACCTTAAGTTTAAATATGTTGTCACAAGAATTGCTAATAACAGTGGTTATTGTTAACTCTTCCAATATTTCTGTGACTAGCAGTCATTCGTCCAATAGCTTAAAACATTTCTAGTCAAAAAAAAAAATTTCTATGCGAAAGGGCAAACATTTTTCATTTGATTATCTAATTTGTTTACAAAAATTTTAATGGCTATATTTAATCAAATATTTATTATTTTAAGGTATACCTGAAGGCTTTTTGGCCATTGAAGGAAATTATAATTTGAAAAATCTTAAATTCTAATATTTTGACCCAAAAATTGTTTATCACAGTAGTTGTTATAAACTTTTTAATTATTTTGGTTATTAAATGTCATTCTTACATTAATTGGAATATAATGATCTTCAATTTAATACAGAAAAATTCCAAATCGCAAAAAAATTGAAGGCTCTGGACATTTTTAAATGAGAAAAGTGCATTTCCTCCAACTGTGCGTCATGAGTACAGGACGTTTGTTTATAGATTTTAATAGCTTATAGTCTGTTTATTTTAGAAATAATGTTTGCAATAATATAATGATCTATTTAATTCAAAAGCTTTTTTAAATTTAAATTTTTAAATAAAATTATTAGGGTCTGAATGCAGCGAGAAAACAGTTTTGAAGATTAAGCAACAAATAAATTATTGAACTGTATAAATGTATATATGATTTTTGGTTCAATATAAATAAATATAAACATTATATTAAATAATATAAAATTAATTTTCTCATTTATCATTCATGTCACTGACTTGTTACCAAATGATTCCCTCAAATTATTTGATTTGAAACTTGATTCCCTCAAACATTTTAATTACAATTACAACTACTTTTTAACAATGTTTCCTTCAAAACTTGAAATTATTAAGATTTTAAAGGCACAAAGATTCTTTACTTTGCAACTTAAGTTGTAATCTCTCAAAAGTGATTAATACGAAAAAATGTATTTTATGGAAACTGAGTGCAAGCAAAGATATTATATGTTTGGGGCATGATTTCTTGGTTATAATTTCCATAGCGTAAGCCGCTGTATGCGTAAGGCGTGCGAACACAACAAACATGAGTGCAAAAGAAACAAAGAAATGATTATTACTATCAGATCCAAACGCAAATGATCATAACGGAACGTACGTGGTATGATTTTCTGATTTGAACGACTTGATTTTCATGTTCAGAGGACAAATATTGATTATGAATTTGCCAAAAAAGTACTGATGCTGCTATGCCGTTCCATATAAATATTTTAGCTCCAGAATATGTCGAAACGCCTGTACCAAAGGAATTAATACCTTTCGATTTTTCGTTTCACAATTAGCACAGGGCAAAGCAAATGAAATCTTCCAATATTAATTTTGAGGTTACATATATTTATACATTTTTAATCATTGTAGTAATTAAAGAATTATTACGAAAAGGAAATACTTGCAGCTTCCCTGATTAATGTACAGCTTCACAGCAATGCAACTCGTGTAATATTAAACTTAAAATTTTAATTACATTAAAAGCTAAATCGATTGATTTCGCCTTTGAAATAATAAAAAGGATAAACAATTATATATTGTGATATTAAATTTAAGATATTACATGTATTAAAGGCTAAATGAACTGATTCAGTGTTTTTTGTATAAAAAAGACAAGCAATGAAAGTCGTGCATTATGAAATTGAAGACCTTAATTAGGCATAGTAAATTTTAGTGGAGCAGTTTAAGCTCCCCTTTTGTGTCTGCAACTTTGGAGCAATGTTCATAGTAAGTTGTGATGTTGCACATATTTACATTAAAATATAATCAATAAATTATCGGGCCTAACTTCTGCCTGCTTTGCAAAATTAATAAAAGGAATACATATTGCATTTAACAGTCACAACCTATCTCTTTTACTGAAGTGCCTTTACGTAAAGAAAAAAGAACAAATATTACGAAAGATTGTTTTATTCCTCCATTCATTTACATTAGAAATAGTACGGGAGACTAAAGTGAGATAAAGAGAGATTCCATGTCCATGCTCTGCATCTCAGAAGAAAAAGTTGACTCAAGATCACAGAATGTTTCGACTTCATTGAATTCGAGATCCGTTGAATTTGTTCCCACGCTCTTCTTTCTCCAGAGAAACAATGCTCCCTTTACTTTAAGTAAATTCCTCAGACTTCAATGAGAAGTGTTGGTACTTTTGCTGTAAGCTCATTCTAGCTTTTTTTTACTGTCTGAAAAAAGGAAATATAATAAAAATTGAGCTGCTAATGAAAACACTGAAAATGGAACTCTTGAATCTTTAAATTTTAAAAATTACAGAGTTCAAACCTTCAGAATCAGTGCTACAAATATAAATTCAAGTCATCATTTTGAACAATCTAAATTCAAGAATTAATCAATGCATTTAAAAATGTTCAAAAATATATCATTTCAAAAGTAAATTTGATTTAAAATAGTTTAAAAATGCTTCAAATGTTTTAAAATTTAATTTCAAAATCCTTGAAACATTTACATGTTGTTTGACATCTGTAAAAACTTTCCAGAATTAAATTTTTTTTAACGTTCTAAACATCTCTCAAAATTGTTCGAAGTTTTCCTACAACTTTCTCAAAATCCTGCCCAACTGGAAAAATTTCCTTAAAATCTTCCAGAATCATTTTTGACAATTTTATAAATCTTTCTAAACCTTTATTAAATATTCTCTCTAAATTAATTTTTCAAAATCAAAAATCAATTTATTTTTCTACGTCATGCTTTTTATTTTTCTGAAGCCTTTTAAAATTCTTCTAAATCAATTAAAATTTTTTATTCAATTTGAATTTTCTCAAACAAATTTTAATACTTCTTCAAGTTACTCACATTTTTTCTAAGAATAATAGG
>NC_046659.1:52087068-52089634 GCF_010883055.1 Belonocnema kinseyi | reverse complement strand
ATTTGACTCACAAGTTACATTTAAAAAAATTAAAAAAATTAAAATTTTAACGTTTACACTTGTTTAATTTCTAAGACTTTCCAATCAAACAGTTTAGTGTTTAACGTTAAAATGTGATAATTCTGAAATGTGATCTGATTCAAAAACGTTTTGTAAAATCAATTATTATTCACTGTTTCTTTTCTTAAAGTAAAATTCCATTTTTAAAATCATTTATTAATTTACATTCGCAGTTGATCAATTACAAATATTTTCTTTAAAAAAAAAAATAAAAACTATACTGATAAATTATAATAATAGTTTCAACACACAATAATTACAAAACAATAACAAACATTGTAATTACAAATAAAAATTAAAAACCCAATATTTACAATAATTAATAATATTATTGATTAAGTTTTAACTTAATTCGTAATGACGATGTGCTACTCTGGACGTAATGGCGTTTTATAACCACGAAGTATTTTTAGGTTAAAACGGTCACAGCACAATTGATTATTTTCTAATAAAGTGTTATATTATTCTTACCTTTTTATAGTTTTCGGCTGACATTCCATCGGGCCTGGATGCTCTTCTGTAGGTCCAGATTCTCCAAAGAAGTATAAAGAACAACTATATGTATATTTTGTAACGTTCCTGATTGATTTAAACTTGGAATCTTTACGTCTACACAACATCACCCATTTATTGCATTTCCTGCACGCTTCGCACGTTTTAAATGGAATTTGATACTCGCATTATTAATTTCTGCCTTTCTAAATTGTAGGCAGGGTTTAGGTAAAGACATAAAATAAAAATTGCACAATTCGACGTACTTAGCTCTACTGCGACTACTGCTTTTGCACAATCCGCAGCAGGAGCTCTTATGCGATCCAACTTTTTTTCCACGATCATTGACATCGTATTATCTCCTTCCATTTTTATTCACAAATACTTCGCATTAACGTTCAAAACTTTATTTTTTAAAATAAAAACACTGCATTTCCTATGCAATTGCGATCAACAGTGCCGAAAATTGATAGGAAAATCAATTCTTTTTCGCGCTTGCGCACTAAAACATAATTGAAACGTAAAGGTCTATTCAATGAAAAAGATAGACCTACTTTTTGTGGTGCCATCTGTTGGCTTAGTTTGACCGACATTTCCCCTCCGGACCGTAAGAAAACTACTACACCATACACATACACGGTCGAGGCAGGGGGCTGGCATAATATTGGGTAATATGTGTTCTGATTGTCAAGCACTGGAACTCACTCGCACACTTCTGGCGGGAGAAATAGAGATAGCAAATCACAGTGCGCATGTTCCTTTCCTTGTGAGCATTGTATTTAAACGCAATAAATGTACAGTTACCGCAGTTAGAACTTATGTATGGAGATCGGTCTCTTCATTATTACTCCGTGGGGACTGACAACGTTCTGACCATCATTTACCCACCATTTACCAAGCATGTATTGTAAATGGGTAAATGCGGTAAAACTCCAAATATGAATAAAATACTAATTAAAAGTAAATAAACACATTTTTTAATCATTTTTGCACACAATCCGAATTAAAATATATCAATCATTCTAAGATAGGAAAAAAGAGACTGTATATAATAATGAAATACATGTTCGATGTGCAACATAACCAAAAAATCTCAAGCCTTACGCGTCGAGCTTTTGAAATCACGAATGGCTAAGTTATAAAGAGTTTAAAGTGTAAATGAACAGTTTTTAGAAAAAAGTTTTGTATTGAAAGCACAATGAAAAAAAGAGCAAAACATAGTTCTTTTAATTGAGTTCGCAATATTTAAAAGAAGAATATTAACGAATCAAAAAATTGAAGAATTTAAAGGAAGGAACAGCAATTTCTTTCATCTTATTTCATACAAATAATTACTAATGGACAATTTGAATATTTCCCATCACTTTTAAACGATTGTAAATTATTTAAAGGAATTTAACTTATTCAAACAATTATTTATTCACAAATATTTTTTAAATAATCGATTTTCTGGATGAAATGTAACATGTTTACCGTTTTTTAATTGTTTGAACACTTAACTTTTAAAAATATTTTTACTGTCGTATTTTCCGAAATAAACATAATATTCAATGATTTCGAGTAGTAAATGCTGTAAAAAAGGGAATTTTATTGAATAAACCATTTTTATTCTTTAACCATCCATACTCAATTTGAAGGAAATTTTAAGAAAAAAAAATTAATTCATAAAGAATTACATCAAGCTTTTCGCAGAATTGGGACTCTTCAAAATCATTCGTTCTGTACACTATACAGTCAGAAAAATAGTTCTATGTATTCCATTTTATATTATTTCTTAAAAGATTTCGAAAGAAAACTGCTTTCTCAAATAGAGATTGTATAAACAAATAAGAATTTGTTAACAATTAGAAGAAATGTAACAGAATTATGTAATTATTCAATAAAAAGTAGCATATAATACCAACTTGAGAAAAAAGTGGACATCTCTGTGTCAGTTTCTAGATCTTCTGAAATTAAACAATAATTAATTCTTTAAATAATCTCTGTGACTCAAAAAGCGTTTTTTGAACCACCC
>NC_046659.1:52084535-52086968 GCF_010883055.1 Belonocnema kinseyi | reverse complement strand
ATACCGTGCATCCTCTTATCGAGGAGCTGTTAACGAAAGTTTTTCTCTTGTGCTTTCTTAATCCGGGCTTTCAGGAGTGAGTACTCGAGATAGATAAGATTTAATGCATTTTGCTCAACTCTAATACTGAAATCAAGTCCAAGTGTTTCAGCAGCCTCCTCAGCTGCTTTGTACAGAAACGCTCCTTTGCCCACTTCTTCGTGATTACTAACCATTTTAAGAAGAAGGTCTCTTCCATTTGCAATTCTATGTGCTGTACCCAGTATAATCCTGTTGTGAAGACATTGAAGACTCAATAATCCGCGACCCCCTTGACGGCGTGAGATGCACAGTCGCAGAACGGAAGACTTAAGATGCACGCTTTTGTTCATGTGCATAACCTTTCTTGTCCCGATATTAAGGGATCTGAGTTCGTTCTTCGTCCATGGAACTACTCCAAATGAATAGAGTACTACCGGGACGGCAAGCATGTTCGTTGCAAATACTTTGTTCCTCGCCGAAAGTTCGGAAGACCAAATCTGTCAGATGAGACGTTTGTATCTGCTTCGGAGAGTATTCTTTATAGATGTCACATCCTGAATTCGGCTCTGTGGCACGTCCAGGTATGTATAAGTCTCTCCAGCGCAAAGGTGTCTTATGGAGCTTCTATCAGCGAGCTGAGGATCTTCAGGGATGCCATTAAGTTTTCCTCGCTTCAAATGAACCTTGGCGCATTTGTCTAACCCAAATTCCATTCCAATTTCCTTAGTATATCGTTCGACAATTCCCAGAGCTAGATGCAGTTGCTCTCTGTTTTTATCATAGATCTTGTCCATGGAAAATATATGAGTGACCTTGTACTTTCGATCTGCAGGTTTGCCGCACTAGTACCCGTCGGAATGGCGAAGTGCTAGAGATAGTGGCAATAATGTAAGGCACAAAAGGAGTGAGTTCATGGTGTCGCCCTGAAAGACACCTCTCTGAAAGGTGACCTTGTTAGTAGTCACACGATTTTTTCCAAATGAGATAGTAAATCTGGTTTTCCAAAGCAGCATCAATTTCTCTATGCACCCAAGTATTTGCGGATGAACCTTTAAGATTTCCAAAAGACAGATGATAAGTCTATGGGAGGTCGAATCGAAAGCTTTCCGATAATCAATCCAGGCCATCGATAGGTCACGCTGGTAGAATGCTGCATCTTTGCAGACACATCTATCGATGAGCAGGTTCTCCCGACATCCGGCTACGCCTTTCTTTGAGCCTCGTTGTTCATAAATTTCTTGCCACACAGGTTCAATTTCCCGAACAATCCTATCATTTAGGATAGCTGTAAATATCTTATAAAGTGTGTTCAGACAAGTTATTGGTCTGTAATTCTTCGGGTCAGCTAAGTTGCCTATTTTCGGCAGGAGTATTGTGCGCCCTTCCACCAACCACTCCGGAATCAGCTCTTCCGACTTCAAATATGAGGTGAAAATACGGGCCAAATGCTGATGGGTTAAAGAAAACTTTTTTCACCAGAAGGTTTTGATACAATCTGCTCCCGGTGCGGAATAGTTCTTCATCCCTCTTAATACTTTTTTCACCTCCTCGATACCCACCTCTCCCTTCGATCTAGACTTCTCTTAGCGTCAGATAGTATCCGTATTCTCTCAACAATATGCTGCCTGATGATCAGCAGCTTTGACTTGTTAAGTGTGTAATAACGGATCCGGAGTTCGCGCGCGAACTTTCGAACCTTGGCGGTAAAATTCCTGCCAGATGTGATGTAGTCAATCACACACTGAATGTGGGATGCGTACTGTCTTGCCCAGCCTATCTTTATGGCAAGTTGATGCATTCGTCTTTTGTTCTTATGATCAACCGTTGGTTTTGTTTTACGGTTCGCATCGGCCAAAGCTCTCACTGCATTATACACACAATAATTGATAGCCCAGAAGTCGGATTCTCCGGAAAAATGTCCACGGAGCTCGTCATTCATTTCAGCCAGATCTTTAGACTTGAGAGAAACCTTGGTGTTGCTGTTTCTCCGGGTCGTAAAGCATCGCCCTTCATTTATTGGATGCCTGCCCGCGGTTGGTCTTAATTTCGCCTCTCTTCCTCTGTTGCCGGCTTGTTCTAGCTGTGGTAGAGTAGGCGTTCCGCTTACATAGCCCCTTTTACGGAGTAGTTCAGCATGGTTTCGGAGACGTTGCTGCGAAAAGTGCGATAGCTCCGGGTGTTTCTCGCACCACAAAGCATGCAGCCGTCCTATGCAACCCCGTTCAGGGGCCACACTCGCATCGTAGCACTCTAGCAAGTCGTGATTCAGTCACTCCGTCCCCCCAAAGGTCGCGAGATCCCGTCGATCCGTCGCATTGAATCCATTTTCTTTGGCTCCCCCAGCTCTAGATTGGTCGGCATTGTTGGCCGACCCATTGTCGGGAGCCCTGCGCGTTCTGTTGTTTTGAACCG
>NC_046659.1:52083323-52084435 GCF_010883055.1 Belonocnema kinseyi | reverse complement strand
TGTATTCAAACAATAAGGTGACTTTATGGTTTTCTCAAAAAATATTAATTTATTCCTCAATATTTTTGTTGTCCCCTTCAAAGTAATCCCCTTCAGATATAATACACTTGTGCTAACGCTTTTTCCAATCATCGAAGCACTTCTGATAATTATTTTGTGGTATAGCCTTGGGTTCTTTCAGCGATGCAGTTTTTGTCTCCTCAATCGTTGAACTCACTGGAGGCCAAATCCGGTGAATATGGAGGCTGAGGCATGACTGTGGTGCTGTTTTTGGTCAGAAAATCTTTCACAAGCAACAATGAATGAGCAGGTGCATTATCGTGATGCAAAAGCCACGAATTGTTTTTCCAAAGTTCCGGACGTTTTTTGCGTATCGCCTCTCGCAAACAGCGCCTAACTTAAAGGTAATACTCCTTATTGATCGTACGACCTTGTGGTAAGAATTCCTGATGTACTACGCCACGGGAATCAAAGAAGACAGTGAGCAAAACCTTCACATTTGACCGAACTTGACATCCTTTTTCGGTCTTGGAGACTCAGGATGCTTCCACTGAGACGATTGGGCTTTAGTTTCGACGTCATAACCATATGCCCACGATTCATCCCCAGTTATAACCCTTTTGAGAAAATCAGGATCATTATTGACTTCATTCAACATCTCCTGAGCGATGAATCTTTTGATCAAAATTAAGCAGTTTTGGAACAAATTTCGCTGACACACGTCTCATGCCCAAAACGTCCGAAAAGATAGCATGGCTTGAGCCACCCGGTATGCCAACATCTTCAGCACCTTCTCTGATGGTAATTCGGCGATTTTTCAACATTATTTCTTCCACTGCTTGAACGTTTTCATCCGTTGTTGACGTTCTGGAACGTCCAGTTCGAGGTTCGTCTTCGACATCCTCTCGGCCTTCTTGGAACAGCTTGTACCACTTATACACATTTTTCTTACTCAGAGTAGATTCACCGTATGCAACCGTCAACATTTCAAGAGTTTTAGAGCACTGGAATCCATTTTTCACACACAATTTAATGCAAACTCTTTGCTCCATTTTTTTCGAAAGAAGAAAATCGCCGAGCACACCAAACCCTTCTAACCTTTTACGCCTCTG
>NC_046659.1:52079086-52083223 GCF_010883055.1 Belonocnema kinseyi | reverse complement strand
GCGTGCCATGCACACCCCGAGCATTTAGGTCACATACTATCTAGTTGTCCAACTCACGCGGGAACAACCTACATTCAAAGGCACAATGCGGCACTAAGAGTGGTTTATTACCATCTCTGTCACTCTTACGGCATTAACCTTAATATCGCTCCTCTAAATGCTCCTAGGGGAATTGAGTCAATTGTCGAGAATGGGAAGTGCCGCATATACTGGAACTTTATATTCTCGACAATTGTTTCTGTTGCTCACTCGAGGCCTGACATGGATCTTCTTGACTTCGAGAAGCGAACCATGTTCGTTATCGGATTTTCGGCACCAGCTGACAAAAAAATCATAGCCAAGGAGAATGAAAAGAAAGAGAGGTATCGAGACCTTCCAGGGGAGTTGCAACGATTGTACCCGGAATATTCTGTTAAACTAATCGTCCTTATCATCGGCGCTCTTGGAGGTGCCAAGCTTTCACTTGCTAATGGCCTAAAAAGCATCCCTGCGTGTCAACAATATGCTAAAACACTGCCGGGAAAAATGCAGAAGGCAGTTGTCCTTGGGTCGCTCCGTGTTCTTAGGGTGCACGAGGCTTTTGCTGGATCGTCGTATTGATTTCTTTACAGACTGTAACCACCTATTTCACGGTCGTGAAACGTGGTTGTGGCTGAAATTTTACCGCGATTTCGCAGGAAGCGGGTGCAATTTTCCAGGTTTGCACTCGCTCCCGGCGAAATCCTGCGGTTGTCCTTACGACAAAACCTTTATATTGCATGAAAGCCTTGTACGATATTATAATGCACTAATATCACAGAAAAAAATGAAGTTATATTTTGTTGCTGTCGTCTGCTACGGCAACCTTAGCAGCAATGGGAAAAGGGCAGAGTATGAGTCAGTTCGAGCTATAAATCGGGACACCAGATTTGAAAACAATCACAGAAAAAATTAAAAATTTGCTGCAAGTAAGACCTGCAACGGTTAATGATTAAACATATTTCGGCAAAAGTTTCACTGAGGTTAGGAAAATAAGTCTGAACTCGTCGACTGCGATGCGCTGAAGTGAGCAAATGTCGGTAAAACATGTAGAATCAGCAACAGAAAACATACCAAAAATTTTTTCTTACTGATATATTTCCTCTGAAATAAATCACATTATTGTAGACGAATTAGAACTCATTTAATACCATTTAGCAAAAGCGCAAAATGTTTCTGATATTAATTTTCAACTAAATCGAGGAATTAAATTTTCAACAAAAGAGTCAACCCCAAACCTCCAGGTGAGTCCTAAAAATATGAATTTTTAATGAATTTTCCAGCATTATATATAAGACAAGCTTTCAACGAAATATATGAATTTTTAAAAACATTTTTGAATTTTGAAGCCGGGAGGACGACTTACCTATAAAAAGGTTAAATTTTCAACTAAAAATATGATTTTTTATGAAAAAAGTTTATTTTCGGCCAAAAAGTTAAATTTTCATCAAACCAGTTTATTGGTTATAAAAATTGTTTAATTTAAAATAAAAAACTTAATTTTCAACCGAATAGTTCAATTTTGTCCCAAATTGCTTAATCAACCAAATTCGATTAATGTAGTCCCAAACAGTTGTATTTTCAATCAAAAATGATGAATTTTCAAAGCGGAAAATTTATTTTCTATAGAAAAAAACATTTAAAAAAAGGCATTTAAGCGAAAAAAACGAGAGACAGGGGTTTCTTAAAAACAAAGGAAAAAAGAACAATTCTTTAAAAGTTAATAATAAGGAATCATACTAAATGTTATCGAAGTTCGTAATTTTTCTTCCACTGACCCCCCAACCCCTGTTCGAACCATAGTTTTTAACATGACCCCCACCCCCATGCAATTGTTAATGCAGTTTACTGACGGCCCTTTAAAGTTTCGATTTTTGTATTTAATGAAATTATCCTTATAGTGTATGTTTAAAATTTTTTTAGCATAAAAATACACAACGAAAAATCGACAAGACGCAGAAAACGAAATTACAACAATTAAAAGAATGCCAGAGAATAAGTATATTGAGACTATAATTAAGAAACTTTATTTTCAATTTTATTTATATTGGATAAAATATCAATATTACAGAGAAGAATAACAGCGTTTTACTTTAAAGAATTCAAATGATTTAAAAACTGAAATTAATAACAAAAAATGAAAGGGCCTTTAATTTTTCCCATTCTCATCATTTATGATTGAGTAAGTATATGAAAAGAAAGGTTCGAAAAGTCCACAAAGAAAGAACGAGTTCTTTAAACAGCCATTTTGGATAAAAATTCAAAAAGTTAGAGCATTTGAAAAAATGTTTGGACCATTGTTTTATATTTAAAATTTTTATTTACTGCTATTAGTAGTACTCAGAAAGCCAAAGAATTTATCCTAATGACTTTTCTTTATACAAAAAAAAACTTCTCAGAGTTTTAGCATTTTCAAAATTTTTTAAATCAATACAAATTCGAAATTTTAAGCCAAACAACGTACGATATGAAAAAAAGTCAGTTAAAGAAAACCATTCCTTTTTAAAAACTCTACAAGATTGTCATGAAAACTTTTTGAATTTTCTTGTAAAATCAAAAATTCTAATTATTAATGCACAAAAAATAATGAGAAATGAACAATCCCATTTTGTGATCAAACTATGCAGGATACGAAAAATGAATGAACAAAAATTGTGATCTCAAAAAAGATCTACAAATTCGTTAATAATCACTTCTTGATAGGACGCGTACTTTTTGTTTTATTCGCGAAAAATAACGCTGGAAATTTAAAACAAAAATGGTGAAAAATGATCATAAAAATGACATTAAAAATAAAAATAAAAATTTTGTAGAAAAGGAACAGAAGGTACGAAAACAAATTGATAGAAAAAAGTTATTCACCCAAAAAATAGATACAAATCTGTAATAATATATTACTTTCTTATCATTTATGATTAAGAAAGTGTTATAATTGTCCAAAATTTGACACCGCAACATTCAAATTTTGAATCAAATGACGCAAAATACGGCAAAAATTCTCAAAGAGACATTATGGGTTTTGAAAAATCCTGCAAAATGTCTTTCAACCACTTTCCAATAGGACTCGTAATTTTGTTTTTATATATTGTTAGTAATATGCAGAAAATCGAAAATACCAATAATGCGCCAAAAGACATAAATAGTAAGATACGTAAACTTCTATAAAAATCTATAAAAATTTCTATTAAAATTCTATAAATTTCTATAAAATATTATATAAACAATAATTTTATTATACAATTTTATCGTTTAATTATAATTTATTTAATTCATAATTAATTACACAAACATACAAATTTACTAATTATTGTTTACTTACATAAATAATCGTGAGGGAGGCGGTATTCCTATAAAATTTAACTCTGCATATAAAAAGTCCAAATCGCTGATTCTACATGCGAGAACGCTATACGATCGTATTTATTAAAAAAATTAATTATTTTAAATTTAAATTCAATATGTTTATCGATTAAAACTTTTAATGTCTTCAAATGTATAGTTTCATTTAGTAAAATTTCTACCACCTCTTTTTCAAAAGAACAAAATAATATTATTCATAGACAGTAAATTTTAATTGCAAAATGACTAATTTTTCCATACAAGGTGTAGCAGCTAAAAATATTTATTATGATAAAATTACATTTTAATTCAATTTAAAAAAAACATCTTATGCAACTACATATTTTCTTGATGCCAAATTTATTCAAATAATTGAATCATTCAATGAAAATAATTATTCAAAATTATCAATATAAAATTTGTATTTTATATTTTTAAGTATTTACCGACT
This sequence comes from Belonocnema kinseyi, assembly GCF_010883055.1. Classification (NCBI taxonomy): domain Eukaryota; kingdom Metazoa; phylum Arthropoda; class Insecta; order Hymenoptera; family Cynipidae; genus Belonocnema; species Belonocnema kinseyi. The sequence continues at coordinate 52,079,415 of NC_046659.1, read as the reverse complement.
TAGTATTGGCGATTTGATGGACTCGTTCGACGGTTGAAGATTGCGGGGGCAAAGTAGTTGGTGGACGCGATCTTGGGGTTGAGAGGCATGTAGGGATCGGGCAAAGATATTATAAACGTAGATGCGGTGCGAGCTTAGTTGCCCGCCATAAATATAGACGGCGCGTCCGGCGAAAAAAGTCACTTCCCCTCTACCCACCGCTCCCCGTAAATAGCACCCTCCCATTAAGTTTGCCAAGAGCCACTTGGAGCGCTGTAAGCAACTCTCGGCACACCTTCGAGGCGCACTGATGGTAAACTTAGCTTGGACAAGAACCATTTAAATTAAAA
>NC_046659.1:52076808-52078986 GCF_010883055.1 Belonocnema kinseyi | reverse complement strand
TTATTTATTTTATTTATACATCATTTATAATTCAAGAGTTTCTGATTGCAAATATTCTAAATTAAAGAGTTTTAAATTGCAGATCGTTAAAATTAAAGAATTATCCATTGCAAGTCTTCAAAATTGAACTTTTCAAAAAAAATTTCATATTATACCTTTAAAATATATATCTTGAAAATTAAATAATTTGAAATTCCGAATTTTCAACATTTCAAATCACGGCAGTACTCAGAGTACAGATATTGTTTACATTCTCATCAAAAAAGTTATTACATTTGTGTAAAATTTTACGTCTGGACACGAAATACAGGCTTTTACGAGTGTTTCTGCCTTTCCATATACATGTTTGTTTGCGAGTATAATAACTTTTGAAAAAATAATCTATTATATTGGCCGTTGGTATACTCTTTAAGTTTCAGAAACTAAAGATCAAGTTGATTGGCTACTTTGGGTGAAAATTCAAAAAGTTACAGAATTTTCAAAATTTCTGACACAATTTTTTTCAAAATTTAAAAATTCCATGTACGGGTATTCGTAATGATTGGAAATCCGAACAATTTACCTCATCGACTTCTTTTGATAAAAATAATATTACCAGAACTATAGCGTTTTCAGCAAATTAAAAAAAATACCAAAATGAAAATTGTAAACTAACCAGCACGAGACTTGAAAAAAAAAACTCGAGAGAAGAAAAACGTTGCTTTTTGAGAGCCCTACAAGATTATCATAACAACATTTCAGATTGTTTTGAATAATCGAAGATTCAAATTTTGAAAAATTTTCCAAAAGTTTTTTATCAATTACTTTTTGATACGAAGGGTAGTTTTTGTTTTATTCGTAAAAAAAACTACATTAAAAATATAAAATATAAGTGTTTGGACAAACGATATGAGCAATGAAAAAAATAAATAGATAAAACTTGTTTACCTTAAAAAGAGCTAATGAATGTGTTATTAATCTAAAATGCTATTAAGAATTTTCTGTGTTATTAATGTTACTAATGTCGCAACATCGGAAATCTGAACATTTTCTTCGAGACATTCGATAAGCACACATAAGGAGAATACATACATAAAGAATACATAATAAGGAGTAAATGAAAACAAATTCACGAATTGTTTAATGCTTGGATGAAACCAGACATAATCAAGGATGTTCAGAAATCATGAATTAAAATTCATCTATAAAGCACCAAGGTTCAAAATGTCATTCTTTGACTATCGCGATTTTTTTTTACAATTATAAAATGTCATATAAATAAAAAGTTAAACTTTACGTACCAAAAAAATAAGTAAGGAAAGAAGATAAACAAAGCAACCTCGCAATCCCTTTAATGCATGTTTGTTATCTTTATTTTGCCCTTTGTTATTTTTCAATTTTTTAATTCATAAAAAATATATTTTTGTCAATATTTTGGTGTTAATTTAACAAAGATTGTCCAAATGACAAAATTTAATTTAGATTGTGTCAAAATATAAATGCATTAACAAAATTATTATGAACTGAAAAAATTTAAATTTCAAATTGGATAAGCACGGAATTACAATTTCTCTTTAAGATTAAAAGCTAAACTTCAAATGCAAACGCATTTTCTGGTAAAGTTTAGCTTTTCAATTTTCACAACACTCATCCTTGGGAAGGTAAATATGAAAAATAAATACGTTTCTGGTTGAAAGCAAGGTCCAGTAGTACAGCTTAAACTATTCGGAAATGATCTTTTTTGGGCAAAAATTATAAGCCCTTTTTATAAATTATTTTATAAATAGCTGTTTCCTTTATCACGAAATCACAAACAAAAAATCAGATTTTATAATTGTGTTTCTTTTCACTTCTTTCTACTCCAAAATAGTTATTAGATGGAAGAAAATTGTTTCTTATACACAAAAAGTATTCAAAAAACAGTTTTTAAACAACTTGAAAAAAAGTTCAGAGGTTTAACTTGTTCAATATATAATAAAAACGCTATAAACAGACAATTTTCTTCTACTTTTTTATGTTTGACCTAAAACTATTCAATTTTAAAGACTATAAATTACTAATGTGAAAAATAAGTAAAATATTCTTATAAATTTTTAATTGAAACAGGTTGGAGCTAGAACGGGAATTGACGGGGATTTTGTGAGGCTGGGAAAAATAGGCAAATGGCAGTGAATTAATTTTTTGACCGGGAAATTTATG
>NC_046659.1:52070073-52076708 GCF_010883055.1 Belonocnema kinseyi | reverse complement strand
AATTTGTAACTAAATAATTTGAAAGGTTTCAATCTAAAATGATCGAACACTTTCCATTCAAAAATTCAGATGACATATTTAAATAGCTTTAAATTTAAAATTTTTTAATATACTCAAAACTACAAATTTAAAATGTCTCAAATATTAAGGTTTTAAAATTTTTTTAAATTGCTGTTCTGAAGACTAAATAGCACTTATTCATTTAGTCTATACTTTTTCATGTTTGAGCTGCAATTATTCCATTTTAGAAGTTATATTTTACAATTTTGAAAAACAAATAAAATCTTTTAATTAATTTATATTTAAAACAAAAAACCTTTGCATAATTCAATCTAAATCCAGCTGCAAACATTTAATTTGAAATGCGTTGAATTTAAGGTATATTTTAAAACGAAAACTGGAAGCAAAGGATCGACTTTCAAGGGAATCGAAAGAAAGTGACTCGCTGGATTGCAAATGAACATGGAAAATGGTGTATTTTCGCATTTTTAAATTTTAAATTAAAACTTTTTCGCGTTGTAAGAATTTCGAATCCCAGAATGTTATTTTTAACCTAACCTATAACTTATAACGAAAATTCTGAAAATTCAAACAGTAAGGCTATATTCTAAAAATGAAGCAATTTTAACGTTAAAATTCAAGTTCTTAAACTGAAGACCTAAAAATTTGCAAATTTTAAATTAGTATTGTGTAAATTGTATTGGTATCTTAAAAGAGTATAAATAGTTCTTAAATTAGATTTAAATTTTCTGAAGTTTACCTTTTTTACATACCTAGATGTCAAAAAAGCCTACCAGTGACTGAAATGGATTAGGAAAAAATCGCCAAGATCCATACTTTTCTTTATTAATACTGTAGAAAAAAATTAACGAGATCGAGCGCCGAGATTATAATTAGAGCAAATTTTCTGTAATTCTATGAGGACGGCTGAAATATCCTGAAAAATAAAATTCCCGACTCTGTAAAACTCTCTGTCCCGAAAAATACAATTCCAAAACTAATAAAATTCTTGAACAGTTTATAATATTAACGAATTTGAAAATTCCCAAATAATAAAACTCCCCAAATAAAATGGTTTCTTAATCAGTATTAATTATTTATTAAAAATACGATAATAAAATATTGTTGTCAAATAAATTTTTGTTTAATATTTAAAGTGTTAAAAATTGTTTGAATTTAAAATTAAAATTATAAAAAAGATTTTACCGACAAATTCATATACAAAAACACGTGTTTTTTAATTAACATTTCGATTTTTCGGAAGAACTTTTGTGATTTAAGACATACTATGTACATTTTCAACCTAAATATCTTATCCAGAAATATATTTTGTTTTAATTATTGTTATTTTAAATTTAAACGTTAATGTTTAAACACTTCAAACATTTAAAAAGTTGTTTCTTTGGTATAAATATTTGATTATTTCAATTTAAAAAAATAATTTGTCAAAGAAAAATGTTTTCCACACTTGTTTATCTCGAAATTTCTTTTTATAATACTTTTTTAAAAATTAAAAATATGATTTTTCGAGAACATTTTTTTTATAATTAAAAAAAAGACTGTACCGAAAACCTGGATCAAGCTTCAGATCTGCAAAAATTTAGCGATACATACATGTCAAACTTTTCTAACCTCAAAAAATCTTTCTACTGCTTTACCGTCATATTTTACGAAGAATGGGAAAACAAGAATTCGACTTCGTAGTACGATGAGGGCAGCACCTCGATAGGGCAGAAAATGTGATGTCCTATATATATAATTCCCCACTCCGACGCCCCGTACCGCATCTACGTTTATAATATCTTTGGATCGGGCAATTTTCGCCGGCTGCGCCGTCCACAATTCGTTCCTCGAACTATAGACGTTCCGCATCTAGGCTCATGTTACTTCTCCAGCGCTGTTGTCAATTCGAAGAATTGTAGATGTTGACCTGTTTTATCCTAGATTCGTTGCCGACGTTTGAGTGATAAAAATCACTAACCGCGCGAACTGATCGAGGTTCAAATAACAGACACAACACAATGATTTAGAGAACAAATCAATAGTCTTTATTTAACTTCAATTTAAATATTGAAGATCTTTTAATGATGATTAAATGTCCTATTCCGTCGCAAAGAATAGTTTGATTTACATAAATAAGATTTCATTCGGGTTTGACATTTTTAAAGCTTTATTTAATTAAGACAATTTCAATTACATGGTTTTTATTCACACTTTACTTAAGTTTTAATTCCGCTCAAGTCGACCACGAAGGGCGGGAATTGTCCTTCTAGCCAATAGAATTGCTGACGTCACTTAATTTAATGTTAAATTAACCTATCATGATGAGGTGCGTTAAGCGCCACCCTTATATTTCAAGCTAAAATAATGAGATTCTAATTCTCAGAAATGCATTTTTACGGTTCTTGTCGATTGACGTTTTTCTGTCAAATCGCGTTATATAACATAATTCACGGCATCTGAGGAGCGCCTTGTCGCTTCAACTCTTTATATGGTACATAATTTATGTATTCTCGCGCTTGAGATCACACGTGCGGTAGTCGGAGTTCGCGCGTGTCAAACCTATTTGGATTGATAGATCCACATACACATATGCATATAAAGATCTATCTAAGTGTACATAGCTATTTAAATGTTAACTTCTGATTCTTTACAACCAGCTATTAGAAGTCATTAATTCGGGGTACAGAGAGGAGTTGTCATGCAATTCCTTATTGTCAATTATGATTAATAATTCTTCTTTCTGATAATAACGATCTATTAAAATTTCTAAATGCACTGAATGTCTTGTTTTATTTGAATTATTTCAAATGTTTACCGCTCTTAAAACTATTAACTGGTAAGTATTCAGTAACAGGGTTCTAGCGCCCGGACATACTAGTTCTAAAAAAGCGCATGCTGTTAAACTTATAATATCTTTGACATGCGTAGTGATTCACTCGACCAAAGATATTATAAACGTAGATGCTGTACGCGGCGTCAAAGTGGAGAATTATATATATATATAGGACATTACATTTTCTGCCCTATCGAGGTGCTGCCCTCACCGTACTACGAAGTCGAATTCTTGTTTTCTCATTCTTCGTAAAATATGAGGGTAAAGCAGTAGAACACTGAATTTTTTCAGATCCGAAGCCTGATCTAGGTTTTCGGTAATTCTTTTTTTTTTAATTAAAAAAAAAATTCTTGAAGAATCATATTTTTAGTTAAAAAAATACTATTATAGAAAGAAATTTCGAGATAAACAAGTGCTGAAACATTTTTCTTTGACAAATATTATTTTAAAATTGAAATAATCAAATATTTATATCAAAGAAACAACTTTTTAAATGTTTGAAGTGTTTAAACATTATTGTTTAAATTTAAATAATTGAAACAAAGTATATTTCTGGATAAAATATTTTGGTTGAAAATGTATATAGTATTTTTTATACCACAAAAGTTCTTCCGAAAAATCGAAATGTTTATTAAAAAACACGTGTTTTTTTCTATTAATTTGCCGGTAAAATTTTTGTATAATTTCAATTTTGAATTGAGACAAATAATTTTTAACACTTTAAATATTAAACAAAAGTATACTTGATACAAATATTATATTATCGTATTTTTAATGAATAATTAATATTGATTAAGAAACAATTTTATTTGGGGCTTTTTATTATTTTTGAATTTTTAAATTCATTAATAGTATAATCTATTCAAGAATTTTATTAGTTTTGCAATTTTATTATTCGGGACAGAGAGTTTTACCGAGTCGGGAATAATATTTTTCGGGATATTTCAGCCGTCCCCCTAGAATTGAAGAAAATTTGCTCTAATTATAATTTTGGCGCTCGATCTTGTTGATTTTTTCCTACAGTATTAATAAATGACATCTAGGTATGTAAAAAAGGTAAATTTCCAAAAATTTAAAAACTAATTTAAGAACTATGTATACTCTTTTAAGATGCCAATACAATTTACACAACACTAATTGTAAAATTTGAAAATTTTTAGGCCTTCAGTTTAAGAACTTGAATTTTGACGTTAAATATGCTTCATTTTCAGAATACAGCCTTTTTGTTTGAATTTTCAGAATTTTCGTTATTAGTTATAGATTAGGTAAAAAATAACATTATGGGATTCGAAATTGTCACAACGCGAAATAGTTTAAATTTAACATTTAAAAATGCGAAAATTGTACAATTTTTACATACAATTCTTAAAATGAAAAGAATGTGTGTCAAAGCACAATCCAATCTGACTATTATTTCGAAAGTTATTCGATATACAGACAACCACAACCTCAATAACAACGACGACGTAGACGCCAGAGAGACACACAGATATCGACATAAAAACTTGTTTTTCTGACTTAAGGAGCCTCAAAACGTCGAAATTGCATGAAATTTGCGAAAGTCATTTTTCGCATAAAACTCTTCTCATTATGGATGAGAATGTAATAAAATAATCATGGGACCTTGAAAAAGTAGCGTTTTTCGCCTCTTGACTTTTTTCCATATCAAGCTTTTTTTGCTTCAAATGTCCATTTTAGTTTGGTTTTTTTGGATTTTGAAAATCCTTTAATTTTGATAAGTTTGATTTTATCAAAAAAAGTTGTCAAAGTCCAATGTGATCCGACCAGTCTTTCGAAAGTTATCCTGTATACAGACAACAACGACGACACCGGACAGACAAACAAACCCCGACGTGAAAACTTGTATTTCTGACTCAAGGGGCCTCAAAACGTCGACATTTGATAAAATCCGAAAAAGTCATTTTTCATAAAAAACTAATACCTTCTCATTTTGGATGAGAATGTAAAAATTATCAACAAGATTTGCAAAAAATCTTTCAAAGAATAAAATGATTGTCCCGTAAGTTAGAACCGAAAAATGACTATTTCAAAAAAATGAAAGCTGTTTTAAATTTGGAGCTAGACTCGCGACCGGGAAAAATCGGGAAATGAAAGTAAATTTGAAAATTGAACTGCAGTTAGAGTATTAAAAATTTAACAGTGATTAATTTTACAAGATGATTCTAGATATGTTCAAAATGATATAATTTACATATTTTAACGTTAAAATTTGAACTAATTTAATTTGAAAGCCTTAGTAGTGACAGATGTGTAAACGTTCTAATTAATGGCTTCTTAAATGAACGCCTTTATTCAATTTCAAAATCTTTTTGAAGTGTTATTTCAGTATAAAATATTCCATTTTTAATCTATTTAGTTTGGAAATTAAAAAAAAAAATTATCAATAGCCAACAATTTGAAAAAGAATTGTCACAATTTCAGAGTGACAAATTTAAACTTTAAATGTTACAATTATAATTGTTTTATTTTTTTATCGGTATTACCAAGTAAAAGTATTTCATTTTGGTTCTTAAAGAACAGGTTTTTACAAAAATATTAGGAAAAATGGCAATCAGTCTAAAAGACATTTAAAAGTTCCGACAAATTTTTTAAATAATTTAAAAAGATTTGAAATAATTTAAAAGAGAATCGATATTTTTGATGATTTTAAAATATTTTGAAATGTTGAATTTTTCAAGGGATGAATGAAAAATCTCAAAAAATGAAATCTCCGGCACCTGAATAATGATTTTATAAAAATTGTATTAAAAAATACATAAAAAAACGCGCGCTTTAAAAAGAAAAAATGTTCTGCCTAAATTGTCTTCGTACCTTCAATAAATAAATAATATTTAATAAACAATTTTTTGAATTGTTTAAATTTATGAATTTTCTAGTTCGGATATTTTATAATTCAGCCATTTTCTTTAGGGATTTTTCAAATTCGGTAATATCTTATTGTCCGGAATTTTATTTATTTTATTTTTCATGCATTCTCCAATTCGAATTTTATATTTCGGGACTTTTATAATTTCGGGAATTTTATTCTTTGGTTATCTTTCAATTTACGAATTTTACAGTGTCGGGAATTTTATTCTTCGGTATTTTTCAGTCGCTTTTTCAGAAAAATAAAATTCCCACATCACTGTGAAAATTCCGAAATTATAATATTGTCGAAATATAAAAGTTCCGAATTGGAAAATTCTCGACAATTTACAATCTTACATAATTTGAGAATTGCCGACAGCAAATTTCCGAATTATACAATATCCGGACTAGACAACTCCCGAATTTGAACAATTAAAAAGTAGTTTGTTAACAAAAATTTTTTTAATAGAATAATAAAATACTTATACTAAAGAAAAAAACTTTTTAATGTTTAAATTTTCTAAAAATTATTGTTAGAATTTAAAATAACAATAATTGATCAAATGTATTTTTGAATGAAAACGTTGTTTGAAAATGTGCATTGTATTTTTGTACATTACAGAAAACTCTCGCAAAAATAAAATTATTATTTAAAAAAATGAAAATAAAAGTCGCGTTAAATTAGTCTGAATTCAATCCTGTAAAGTTTGATTCAATTGAATCTCGCATGTTTTAAATTTCTGTTTGTATCATATTTTCATACAGTTTACAGTGTCGAAAATATTTCAAACATTTTAAAAGATTTATAAGACTGTAAAAAAATCTGGAAGATTTTGAGGCATTTTTTTTGCAGAATTTTACATAAATTTTACGACAAAATGGGAATCATTATAAATATATTTAAAAGCTCTGAAAAACTCAACAAATAATT
>NC_046659.1:52058870-52069973 GCF_010883055.1 Belonocnema kinseyi | reverse complement strand
AGTAAGCTGTAGTAATTATAATAATTTAAAGCTTATTTTAAAATATATTTTATGGAACATGATATTTTTTATGAATATGACAGTGAAATTCTGTTCGTCTAATTTTGTTTGCTAATGCGAAACGTAATCTGGCTTGGAACTGTCGTCTTAACATCTGAAAACCGAAAAAACAATTTTCATATCACTTGGAATTATAATTATAGTTTTATAAAAGTCTATATATAGACAATATATAGTATGAAAATTATAAGTAATAATTTTAGAAATAGTGGGAAATATATGAAACAGTAATATAAATTATTCATCGACTTTTATTTGTGGTATTTATTAAAATAACCATATTTTGCAAGTTATAAATGTAAAAATGTTTCAATTGGTAATTTACATTCAATCCAAATGGTTCTTTCCCGAGTGAAGTAACCATTAGTGCGCCTCGAGGGGCCTACTGAGAGTTGCTTACAGCGCTCCAAGTGGCTGTTGTCGATTGGTGCGCTAGCCGTGGAGCGGTGGGTGGAGGGGAACTGACAATTTTAGCCGGACGCGTCGTCTATATTTATCGCTGGTAACGAAGCCCGCACCGCATCCAAAGATATTATAAGCGTAGAAGCGTTACGCGGTGTCAGAGTGGGGGAACTATATATACAGGACACCACCTTTTCTGCCCTATCGAGGTGCTGCCCTCGCCGTACTACGAAGCCGAATTCTTGTTTTTTCATTCTTTGTAAAATATGACGGTAAAGCAGTAGAAATATTTTTGTAGGTTAGAAAAGTTTGACATGTATCATTCAATTTTTTCAGATCTGAAGCTTGAGCTAGGTTTTCTGGACATAGTCTTTTTAGAAAATTGTAAAAAAATTTTCTCGAAAAATATAATTTTTTAATTAAAAAAAAAAGAAACTAGCAAGAAATTTCGAGATAAACGAATGCTAAAAAAATGTGTACTTGATACATTTATTTATTTTTTAATTGGAATCATCAAATATTTACACCAAAGAAACAACTTTTTTAACGTTTAAAGTTTTTGAAAATTATTGTTTGAATTTAAAATAACAATAATTGAAAAAAAAACATTTCTGGATAAGATATTTTAGTTGAAAATATACACTGGATTTTTTTAAATTAAAAAAATCTTCCGAAAAATCGAATTGATAATTTAAAAAATTAAAAAGGAACTTTGAGGTAAATTAGTGCTGACTTAAATCCTGAAAAATTTGTTTGGAAAATGTTATCATCTTCGAGGAAAATTTAGAGAATTTTTCTTCCGTTTAAGGCACACGTGTTTTTACATAAATTTTTCTATACTTTTTTTGTAGAACTATTTTAATTTTAAATTTAAACAATTTTTTAACACTAAATATTAAACAACAATTTATTCGATAAAAATACTTTATTATCATAATTTCAATAAATAAATAATATTGATTAAGAAACAATTTTATATAGGGAATTTCATTATTTGCAAATTTTCAAATACGGTAATATTATAAACTGTTCGGGAATTTTTTAGTTTCGGAATTTCATTATTCGAGACAGAGAGTTTTATCGAATCGGGATTTTTATTTTTTCATGTATTTCAGGCGTCCCTGTAAAAGTACAGAAAATTCGCTGTGATTATAATTTTGACTCCTGAATCTTGTCGATGTTTTCCCTTGGCGCGGATCCACAGAAGTGTCCTGGGGGTGGGGGGCATCACTGATAAACGGGGGTAAATTAAATAGGATTATCTCTCAGAAAATAAATGATCAAAATCCAGAAAAATTGAAGAGAATTTTTTTACCCATAGTTAGTAAAAAAGGAAAACTTCCGAAAATTTAAAAACTAATTTAAAAACTAATTATATACTCTTTTAAGATGCCAATACAATTTACAAAACACTAATTTTCAAATTTTTCAGCCTTCAGTTTAACAACTCAAATTTTAACGTTAAAATTTACCTCATTAAAAATGAAATCTCCGACGACCGAATTGGAAAATTTCCTACAGAAAATGTCCAAAGTAAAAAATCCCTGAATTATAAAGTTCCCTAATTTAAACATGAAGAAAAGAATTTTCGATCAATATTATTTATTTCTTAAAAATGCAATAATTAAATAATTTTATTAAATTATTGTTAGAATTTAAAAGAATAATAATTGTTTTTTTAATACTATGTACATTATCAAACAAAATTTTTCACGCCGAAATATACATATTTTTTTAATCATTTTTTTTTAAATTTCAAATCATAATTTTTTAAACTTTAAACATTAGAAAAAATGTATTTGATAAAAGTATTCGATTATTGTATTTTAAATAAATTAATAATATTTAATGCACAACCATCTTTCTACTGTTTTAATTCAGGAATTTTCTAGTTTTGATATTCTAGAATTCAGTAATTTTCTGTGGGGAATTTTCGAATTCGGTAATATCTTACTGTTGGGAATTTTATTTTTCGTGAATTTTTCAATTCGAGAGTTTTAAATTTCGGCGCTTTTATAATTTCTGGAATTTCATTATGCAGGAATTTTGCAATTCACGAATTTTACAGTGTCGGAAATTTTCTTTTTCGGTATTTTTCAGTTGCTTCTTCTTAAAAATAAAATTCCCATCACTGTAAAAATCCCCTAAGTTCTGCACAATTTATAATATTACTGAATTTGAGAATTCCCAACAGAATTTTGTTGTTGTTGAATATATTGTATCCTTTTTAACTTACAAAAAAGTTCGCAAAAATAAAATAATTAATTAAAAAAAATAAAAATAAAATTCGCGCTAAATCAGTGCTGAATTGAATCCTACAAATTTTTTTTTTTGAAGCGCACGTGTTTTTAAATTTATTTTTACATAACATTTGCATACCGTTATTGTTATTTTAAATTAAAACAATAATTTAAAAAATTAAACGTTATACAAAGTTTCTATAATTGAAATATTTGATTATTGTATTTTTAATAAATAAGTAATATTGATTAAATCATTATTTTCTCAATTGCTACAATTTGGGAATCTTCTAGTTTATATCTTTTATAATTGGACAGCATTCGGACTGGAATTTTATTATTCGGGAATTTTCAAGTTCAATAATATTGTAAACTGTCCAGAATTTTATTGTTCTGGAATTTTTAAATTCGGGATTTTCAGATTTCGACATCTTAGAATTTCAGGAAGTTTACAGTGTTGGGAATTTTATTATTCGGGATTTTTCAGTCCTAAAAATATTTCAAAACATTTGAAAAGATTGATAAAATTGTTAAAAAAAAATTTGGAAGATTTTGAGGCAATTTTTTCGAATTTTACAAATATTTTACGATAAAAATGGGAATCATTAAAAATATATTTAAAAGTTCTGAAAAAACTTCAAAAATAATTTGAATAATATTTATATTATTTGTATTTTAAATTGTATACCATATAACTTACGTAAATATTTCAAGTAAGCTGTATTAATTATAATATTTTACAGCTTATTTTAAATTATATTCTATGGAACATGATATATTTATGAATGCGCCAGTGAAATTTTGTTGGTCTAATTTTTGTTGTCAATTCGAAACGTAATTTCTAGCTTAGAACTGCCACCTTAACATCTAAAAACCGAAAGAACCATTTTCCTGCCACTTGGAATTATCATTACATTTTTATACAAATGTTAGAATATATAATAATTAAGAAATTGGAAATTACATGAGAGAACTTGATTAGACGAATAATATAAAAAATCCATAGAAATTGCAGACCACAAAAATAAAAATAAGTACAAAATAATATCAAAGAACTATATACAGATATTGCACTAAAAGTTTTATCAGTTTGAATACAAATATAATATTATAGAGCAAAAAAATTATAACTTATAAGTGAATATAAATTAGAAGAAATAATATTTAAATTAGATGAAAATATATGAAACCGAAATGAAAAATATTCATGGCCTTTCATCTCTTAGTCCAGACGCCATACCCAGTCCTGTCGGATCTTATATGTCGCCAAAATATTTTGAGTGATTCGTATGCAGAATGATCACCTGATTCCGAATCGGTGTGGTACGTCTTCGGCAGATTGTGCGTTCTCGAGATATTCGCAATTAATCAATTTTTTAATTACTTCCGATTAATGATTTTCCATTAAACTTATTTCGATTTTTTTTCTGCACTTTATTAGTTCATTACAGGACGAATAAAAAACGTTGAAACATATTTGCCCTCCGATGAATATTTATTGCACAATAGCAACTAATAGGCGAAAAAGTTGGAAAAAAATTCTATTTGCCATATCTTCAAAAATATGATCTAAAAGAGAAATATTTTTTAATTAATGAAAATAACAGCTAAAATACATACTTTTTATAATAAAAACTATTTCTCTAAAGTTAATACTTTCCGGGCCAAATTGAGTTTTATTGGGTGAAATTCTCCGGTGTGATAATAAATAGTAATTTTTAGTAAATTAAATTCATATCAGAGACAATATTTTTGCTCAAATATATTGTTGCTGTTTCCAGACACAAAGTTCCTGTGAAATTATGGTGAAATTGTTTAAATTTAAAGAACGACGCATGAATAATCAATTACGGGGTTTCAAATACTAACAACTTTTCTACAAAAAGTTATAAATGTTTGAAATTTAGCACGATGATTCTCTAAAGTACCACTAAAACAATGATGTTAAGAAAAAATTGTTTATACAAAAATTGTAACCTGTAGAACAATCTAAATTACAATTATTTATCTACACTTCTATATGCAGTGGAAACATCGCACGAAGCTTAAACAATCTTAAATATTATTGAAAATTCAGTCATAGAATTTAAATTTCTTAATTTTTAATCATTTAGTAGTTATAAACTTCCCTTTTTTTAAGAATTCGACAATGGGCTCGATAAGTGACATAGTAAACTCGGAAGCGCTCATCTGGCCGGCTGGTTCGGACCCCATAGGCGTGGAAATAGAAAATGCTAGCAGAAGGTTTCATGGGTCCATTCGGCACTGTGAAACTATTTTGCTGTTATAAGAAATTAATTTATTCTACAAAAATAATTTTCTTTTATTTCCTTGAAAAACTAGAATCAGAATAAAGTTAAATGAGGGTGAAAATTATTTTCAGTTTTTAATATTTTACAGAAAACTAAGGGTGAAGTTTCCGTTTGGAGCTAGAAAACGTTTAAGAAAAAAAAAATAATAAAGTAATGGGAGACTTACTTCGAAATTAGACATTTCGTCGAATCATTGAGATATTTAACTATTTTTTCTTCTATTTAGGAATGTCTCACTTTTTCTAATTTTTATTTTTGTAGAAAAAATTGGAAGTGATTTAAAGGAGGTGTGTGTATCTACATAATTCGGCTATTAGTGCCGAAGTTTCGGTATATTCTTGCAGATTTCAAATTAAAAATTTAGAAGCTGTTTAAGAATTATGAAAAGCTTCAAGAGGATAAAAACATTTTCTCAAGATTCTTCGGAAAATAAGAAATGATTCTTTATTTTTTTCTCTTTCTTTTAAGAGAATTTTTAAAAAGATTTTCAAAGATTTCCAAAATTGTAAAAAAGAATGTGGAATATTTGAAGGATTTTTTTTTACATTTATAAAATTTACTCTGAATTGTAAGAACAATTGAAAAATATATTTTTAAATGAATCAAATTTTGCTTGTCATGTTCAAAAAATTTTGGTAACTTAAAAAAATTCCTTTAAAATATTCCAAATTCTGTTTTGAAAATTGTGGAAATCTTTGAAAATATTTTCTTAAAGATTTTTTAACATGAGAAATCATTTTACATTTTCCTGGAAATGTTCAAAAAATGTTTTATTTTTTATTTTGAAGCCTTTTAGAATTCTTAAAAAGCTTCTAAAATTTGTATTCGAAATTTGCACAAATCTACATTTTGTTTTAAATGAGGCTGTAGCAAATGCTCGAAAATTTCGATACGAATAGGCGAATATTGTCAGAACATACAACTCGTTTAAGTCATTTAAAATCATTTTAAATTTTATATTAATTTTGAAACTTTTTAAAACTTAAAGTGACTCAAGTTTTTCCTATAAATAATAAGCAGGATTTTCTAAAAATTGTATGAAAAAAGTCATTAGTTAAATAATGTTAATTTTTTAATTTTTAATGTTTCTAACTTAAACTTTTATTGAAAAATCTAATTTTGAAAATCTGAACTTTCATTGATTGAATGTTCAACTTAAAACAGTGAAAATGATAACGCCGATTTTTGAGTGCTTTAATTTGTAATATATTTTTTATCTTCGATAAAAATAGCCACACCGATGATCCCATAATTATATTAGATGAATGATAAATAATTTAGAGATATTACTATACATACTGACACGATATGTAACATTATATGCATCATTTTTTTACCTTAACCAAACACAATTTCTTTTCAAAATTAAATCAGTTTTCATGGAAGCATAATTTAGTGCATAATATTGTGGCTGAGTGGGCTCCCAACCCTTGCTCGGTATCTACGACGATTCGACGCGAATGGTTTTTGACCTGGCCGGTCGTTAGCAAGATTCCCAGTGTACGGCATCGCTTATAGCCCCATTGTCAAACTCTCCCAAAAAAAGGAAATTTGATAACTATTAAATAAATAAAAATGAAGAAATTTAAATTCTATGACTGAATTTTAAATAATATTTAAGATTGTTTAAGCTTCGTGCCAAGTTCCCACTGTATATAGAAATGTAAATAAATAATTGGAATTTAGATTGTTCTACAGGTTACAATTTTTGTATAAACAATTTTTTCTTAACATCATTGTTTTAATGGTACTTTAGAGAATTATCGTGCTAAATTTCAAACATTTATAACTTTTTGTAGAAAAGTTGTTAGTATTTGAAACCCCGTAATTGATTATTCATGCATCGTTGCTTAAATTTAAACAATTTCACCATAATTTCACAGGAACTTTGTGTCTGGGAACAGCAACAATATATTTGAGCAAAAATATTGTCTCTAACATGAATTTAATTCACTAAAAATTACTATTTATTATCACACCGCAGAATTTCACTCAATAAAACTCAATTTGCCCAGGAAAGTATTAACTTAGAGAAATAGTTTTTATTATAAAAAGTATGTATTTTAGCTGTTATTTTCATTAATTAAAAAATATTTCTCTTTTAGATCATATTTTTGAAGATATGACAGATAGAATTTTTTTCCAACTTTTTCGCCTATTAGTTGCTATTGTGCAATAAATATTAATCGGAGGGTAAATATGTTTCAACGTTTTCTATTCGTCCTGTAATGAGCTAATAAAGTGCAGAAAAAAAATCGAAATAAGTTTAATGGAAAATCATTAATCGGGAGTAATTAAAAAATTGATTAATTTCGAATATCTCGAGAACGCATAATCTGCCGAAGACATATCACACCGATTCGGAATCAGGTGATCATTCTGCATACGAATCACTGAAAATATTTTGGCGACATATAAGATCTGACAGGATTGGGTATGGCGTCTGGACTATCTTACATTTAATAAAGGGAATTTACTTTCATATTGAATGGTTCATGTACGAGCAAACTTACCACAAGTGCGCATTGAGGGGCCTACTGAGATAATGGAGCTATCTACGGGTTGCGGTGGGTAGAGGGGAACTGACAATTTTCGCCGGACGCGCCGTCTATATTTATCGCGGGTAACTAAGCCCGCACCGCATCTACGTTTATAATATCTTTGCCGCATCTACGTGTATAATATCTTTGATTCGACTATCGCGCGCCTTTCTCGGATCTCCTCTGAATCCGTACCGCCCCGTCCCGCATTTCCCTATAAGTTCCAAAAAAATATGCCAGCAGTGGGATTCCGATAACTTTCGACTGTTGTGGATCCGAATCGATTGTCGAATACGAATTTCTTAGGCTTTCTATCGACTTTAGACGATATTCAAATCGATGAAAGATGAAAATCGACTGTTCAACATAGGCGTCGACGTCTTCATAATATATTTAATAATAAGATTGCTTTGGCTATTTTTCAATTTATTTTACTTTGTCCATGGTACTACACTATAATATGATATCCATATTATTTCTTCCATATTTAACTAACTTTCAGATTTAATGTTTTATTACATATTTTCAAGCTTTTTCAAAATTTGACACTCTAAAAATAAACAGTGATATATTATCACAGTTATTGCTCTTTTTATTGTAGGGACTTATCAGATTTTTTTCTTTTAAAAATAAAGTATGTATATACTTTGGTTTTAGAATTGAAATTAAGAAAAATTGTACTTGAAATATTTCATTTTTTATTTTAGATTTTAATATTGTTAGATTGTGCACCATATATTCCACTGTTACTATGATCTTGTTTATCATTGTTTAAGTTCGATTTTTTTAAATCTTGTTATTAACCATCTTTAAATTTGTTGTGCTTGCTTTCGTAATTTTTACTTGAATGAAATACTTGTGACCCTGTTTTTGAATTTGTATCTATTTAAAGGCATGTGATACTTCGTCGTGTGATCAATCGGGTACAGTTCCCCCAGCTGTTTCCCCACAAAAATGAAAATTTTTAAAAACTGAATTCGGAGGTGCTACAAAATATCATAACGGACGTCCTGGACTTCTTTTGAGGGATACTAACAAAAAAAGTTATTGTGTTTAATAAAAATTGTATGCATGTGCATTATTTTGAGGTTACGTCGTTTTTCATTTCTGCCTTTCCGATAATTTGGAAATTATTTATGAAATAAACTTTTTTGATTGCCTGCAAAAAAGGTTCGTTCCGGGCGATTAGTTACTATGTTTACTTGTAAGTCCAAAGTCTTCGGCCAAATATATTGTGTAGTTTGGGAGTAACGCTTGGGAGAATTGTAACACACATAACCTCGAAATATACACCCGCGTTGTTAGCAATATCAAAATTTTTTTGAAAAAAAAAAAACGCAACAAAAGTGTGCGGGGACGTCCATTAGCATGTTCGCTATCATTTCCCAGATTTTGAAGGCAAAATATTTCTTGTCCCAGAAGAAAGCCGGGGGAATCAAACACTGAAAAAATCGATACTAATTCCTAAGCGCTATGCAAATTAATCACATTTTGCTAAATTAAAACTTTTCTGAATTAACCCACAAAAAGGTGTCAGTCGACGTCTGTTAGCATTTTAGCAGATATACGGTGGGGTTTCTAACTACAAGTTCCTACCTTATCGGCATCGAGAGGCTTCAACCTGTAGTGGTTCGTGTCCGTGCTAAATTTTCTGGAAAATAGGGTTTGTGTCCGTGCTAAGATTTGAGATCGTTCTCGAAGGGTCCTGATGACGTCACGATTACGCAATAGTCTGTAGCCAAATTCATGTAAACAGGTTCAAGGTTATCACGTGCATGTGTCAAGGTTAAATGAGAAAAACAAGGATGATTTATTGCTTCCTGACTGATAAGACGTTCGTTAAATGCGCAAAAGATGCAGATGTATAGGTAAAATTTTATATGAGATCTACGTATGGCATCCTGTTTTGACTATTTATTTGATTTATTGCTTCCTGATAGATGATACTTTAGCTAAAAATTTCTGTCTTTATATATTTATTGCGTAGAAGATGCCGGTGGACAGATGATATTTGATATTAGGGTGATGCATGGCATCCAGTTTTGCTTATTAATTTGATTTGAAAATTCCTGATAGATAATGCTTTAACTAAGAGTTCCTGTCTGTGAAAAACATTCTTCTGCAGTCTAGAATCTTCGAGAAAAATAATTTGAATTAAAAAAGTATATCTGTAAAGTTAATCGAAGGGAAGAAAGGAATAAAAAAGCATTTCTTATGGTAGGCCATATACTCAGGGATGATTGTCGCTTTATTCTGGTATCAAGTAGTGAGCGAGGACCAGAGATAACAGCCACGCGCGTTTTAAACTCGCAGAAGGATTCATACATCAGCAGTCTGAGGCTGCACACATTTCATTATCCTATGCTATCTTTTTATAGAGAGAGCACTTCTTTTCACAGCTCGCAATCGTTCGCTTTCGTATTCATTCTTTTCCATATGCTAGGTTCGTCAACCTATGGACGAGATATCTGTAACAAGATACTGAAAATAATTTCGAGACTCGAGAGAGAGATTATAGACAGGATGAATTTAATTCGAGACCTTTCATGGACATTTAGTAAATACCAAGAGTACACTGCCCGACGCTTATCGCTCATTATGTCACGCAACGATATTCGAGCTGAGGTCGCATGCTTTTTATCCACAGATAACAAATTACAACAAATTAATATAATAAAATATTTGAATTTTTTCAATCATCGACTAAGGATATTATATAACAGTCTATAGAAAATCAAAGATGATTTAATTCAGCGTTAAATTTTTTTCTATAATGCTGAATCTTCTATAACTAATAACATCAAATTTCTACTGCGCAATTTCTTCGCAGAAAACATCAAGGTTATTTTCAATGACGCACTACATTTTTGCGATGTTAAAAAATTATATCCGCACGTGTGGATTATAATGTAGAAGGTTATAGAATATTTTGACAAAGAAGGGATATAATAATAGGTAAGGATGGTAAATGATATGCAGCATGTATAGTTTAGGGAGAAAGAGAGATGGAGAGCTATGTATTAGAAAATGTTTCAGCACAAAAATAATTTTCTAAAATTTACAAGTCGATAGAAGGGTTTGCAATTGAGTGACTCGAAACCAGTTACAAATCTCAGAGGTCGCCTCGTAAAAATGAATTACATTATATAAACATTTTTGCATGAATCTTGAAGAATGCTAGCAGATTCTTAAGAGAACCTTTTAAAAATAGTGGGTTACTGTAACAGATTTCGACTTAATACCAGGTAGCTTCATAGTATTGAATCAACTATTTAGAAATGAAGAACGTATAATCTGAAAGCTTTTGTTAGAATTTACGTACTTGCAATAAAGTATGAAGAATGATAAGAATGAATTAAGTCATATTAAAGTTTAGTGTGAGAAAACTGTAAATAAAACATTGGAAAAAATGATACAGTGATGACATCAACATTTACTTTCTGGAATTCTTAAATAAAAAATTTAGTGATATAAAAAAATTTAAAAATACAAAAATAATAATATAGTATATAGAAATAGAGGATAATATATTGCTTTCTAGTTGAATAA
>NC_046659.1:52056443-52058770 GCF_010883055.1 Belonocnema kinseyi | reverse complement strand
TCCTCTAGAATCAAAACGAAGGGAATATGACCGATTGTTCAGGGGTGGTCTCGAAGGAATTAACCCCCAAGCGGAGGTGTAAAAACCGTGCCGAAAGCTATCGGACTTTTCGCAGCAAAGTCTGCGAAACCATGCTGAACTACTCCGTAAAAGGGGCTATGTAAGCGGAACGCCTACTCTACCACAGCTAGAATAAGCCGGCAACAGAGAAAGAGAGGCGACACTAAGACCAACCGCGGGCAGGCATCCAATAGATGAAGAGCAATGCTTTACGACCCGCAGAAACATCAACACCAAGGTTTCTCTCAAGCCCAAAGATCTGTCTGAAATGGATGACGAACTTCGTGGACATTTTTCCGGAGAATCCGACCTCGGGGCTATCAATTATTGTGTGTATTATGCAGCGTGATTGACAACATCACATCTGGCAGGAATTTTACCGCCAAGGTTCGAAAGTTCGCGCGCGAACTCCGGACCCGTTCTCACACACTTAACAAGTCAAAGCTGCTGACCATCAGACAGCATATTATTGAGAGCATACGGATACTATCTGACGCTAAGAGAAGTCTAGAGCGGAGGAAGAGGTGGGTCAGACCAAATCAACAGTTTCTCTCTGACTCATCTCGACTCTTCCAAGACACTTAAGTTACTGTCGAACACACACCCAAACCAGAGGAGGTCGAAGTATTTTGGAGAGAAGTCTACGAAGTTTAGCACAGACTGGACGAAAACTCAGAAAATATAAATAGCTTCAAAGAGTTACGTGTTGACTCATAACACCTGATAAAGAATGCCCACCCATCACTACCGAGGAGGTGAAAAAAGTATTAAGAGGGATGAAGAACTATTCCGCACCGGGACCAGATTGTATCAAAACCTTCTGGTGGAAGAAGTTTTCTTCAACCCATCAGCATTTGGCCCGTATTTTCACCTCATCTTTGAAGTCGGAAGAGTCGATTCCAGAGTGGTTGGTAGAAGGGCGCGCAATACTCCTAACGAAAATAGGCAACTTAGCTGACCCGAAGAATTACATGCCAATAACTTGTCTGAACACACTTTATAAGATATTCACAACTATCCTAAATGATAGGATTGTTCGGGCAATGGAACCTGTGTGGGCAGAAATGTATGAACAACGAGGCTCAAAGAAAGGCGTAGCCGGATGTCGGGAGAACCTGCTCATCGATAGATGTGTCTGCAAAGATGCAGCATTCTACCAGCGTGACCTATCGATGGCCTGGATTGATTATCGACAGCTTTCGATTCGACCTCCCATAGACTCATCATCTGCCTTTTGGAAATCTTAAAGGTTCATCCGCAAATAGTTGGGTGCATAGAGAGATTGATGCCGCTTTGGAAAACCAGATTTACTATCTCATCTGGAAAAAATCGTGTGACGACTAAAAAGGTCACCTTTCAGAGAGGTGTCTTTCAGGGCGACACCATGAGCCCACTCCTCTTTTGCCTTACATTATTGCCACTATCTCTAGCACTTCGCCATTCCGACGGGTACTTGTGCGGCAAACCTGCAGATCGAAAGTACAAGTTCACTCATGTATTTTACGCACGCTGCAGGGCGTGCCATGCAAACCCCGAGCATTTAGCTCACATACTATCTAGTTGTCCAACTCACGCGGGAACGAGCTACATTCAAAGGCACAATGCGGCACTAAAGAGTGCTTTATGACCATCTCTGTCACTCTTAGGGCATTAACCTTAATATCGCTCCTCTAAATGCTCCTAAGGAAATTGAGTCAATTGTCGAGAATGGGAAGTGCCGCATATACTGGAACTTTATATTCTCGACAATTGTTTCTATTGCTCACTCGAGGCCTGACATGGTTCTTCTTGACTTCGAGAAGCAAACCATGTTCGTTATCGAATTTTCGGCACCAGCTGACAAAAACATCATAACCAAGGAGAATGAAAAGAAAGAGAGGGATCGAGACCTTATACGGGAGTTGTAACGATTGTACCCAGAATATTCTGTTAAACTAATCGTCCTTATCATCGGCGCTTTTGGAGGTGCCAAGCTTTCACTTGCTAATGATCTAAAAAAGCACCCCTGCGTCTCAACAATATGCTAAAACACTTGCGGGAAAAAATGCAGAAGGCGGTTGTCCTTGGGTCGCTCCGTGTTCTTAGGGTGCATGAGGCTTTTGCTGGATCGTCGTATTGATTCTTTACACACTGTAACCACCTATCTCACGGTCGTGAGACGTGGTTGTGGCTGAAATTTTACCACGATTTCGCTGGGAGCGGGTGCAATTTTCCAGATAAGCACCCGCTCCCGGCGATATCCTGCGGTTGTCCTTATGACAAATTTT
>NC_046659.1:52046212-52056343 GCF_010883055.1 Belonocnema kinseyi | reverse complement strand
TAAAGAGAGAGAGAGTTATGTATTGTAAAGTATTTTAAATCGAAAATAATTTTCTAAAATTTTCAAGACTGCAGAAGGTTTTGCGATTGAGCGACTCGAAACCAGTTACAAATCTCACAGCATGCCTCATCAAAATAAATTACATCATATCAAAAAATTGTGCACGAGCGTATAATATGAAAGTTCTTATTAGAATTTACATACTTGCAATAAAGGAACATAAATAACAAAAATAATTCAACAGTATTAAAATGTAATGGAGGGCAACTGTGAATCAAACATTGGAAAAAATGATACAGTGGTCACGTGAACATCTACTCTCTGGAACTTTTACATCCAAATTTAGTCAAATGGAAATTAAAAAATACAAAGATTAATATAGTTTATAGAAATCGATGATACATTGCTTTCTAGCTAGCTAATTTAATTCAGAGACCATAGAAATCTGCCTAACCGAAATTCTATAGATGTATTGGTTTATGCTATATTTCCAGAATATTCGCAATGACGTCATCAAATTCCTTCTACGAAATTTTTTTGTAAACAACTTCAAGGTTATTTTCAATGTTGCATTACTTTTTTTTGCGTTTTTCAATATTATAATATTAGATAAGGATGGTAAATGATATGCAGCATGTATAGTTTAGCAGAAAGAGAGAGATAGAGATAGAGATAGAGAGAGAGAGAGAGAGAGAGAGAGAGAGAGAGAGAGAGAGAGAGAGAGAGAGAGAGAGAGAGAGAGAGAGAGAGAGAGAGAGAGAGAGAGCTATTTATTAAATAATGTTTCAACTCAAAAATAATTTTCTAAAATTTACAAGACGATAGAAGGGTTTTAAACAGTTGCACTTTTAACCAAAGATTTTTTGTTAAAAGTGCAACTGTTTTTCAACTGTTTGGAAGATGAGTTGGAAAAGGAGGAGGTGAAGAAAGAGAAGCTGAAAAATGAAGATGGACATGAAGAGGAGGAGTATGAGGAGGTTGAGGAGGAGGACGAGGGGTGAAGAAGGAGGAGTAGGATATATAAATTCCGATTCCATGAACAGCCATTTTTACTGTGTCAGTGGCAAGATGACTAGCGCTTGTTCAAATTGTTCTAGAACTTACTCAAGACTTGATAATTTAAAAAAAGACATGAGAAACACTCTTGCTCAGCCAAGAATCATAAGCAGGATGAAAGAGATTTTCATGAAATTTCAAAGGTAACTTGAAGTTTAAGACAAATGCAAGATTCTGACAGTCGGGCTGATAAGGAGAGGGAAGCGATTCCTCGAAAGCATAAGATTTTCAAACTGGACCAGAAACAAGCTATTCAGAAAGCATGGAAACCACAATTCTCTCCACTGAGGAATCCATCATGCATTACTCATAAGTATAAAGATGAAGGGGAAACACTTGTGAAGAAGCAAAAAGTAGAGCCAGAAGAAGAATTTGGCCAATATGACGGTTCTTCATACGTAATAGAAAAAATGATGCTGCTGATGAGAATATTAATGAACATGATAATGACTATGATGAGGAGTAAGATGATGCTGAAAGTGACCTTTCCTTAGAATATAAAATAAAAGCAAAATCTAAAATGTTAGATGACTGGGAAGATTCCAATAAGTTTGTGGATCGATTACGCTTTCTTTTACTAGATCAACTAGCTGGAAACGTAAATAATGTACACGAAATTATTTATTCAAGATTCCTTGTCATTAATATTTTTTTACATTGATGGAACGAAACCAACACTGTACAAAGTAAGCAATAAGTTTTAAAATTCTATATATAATTTTTATACGTTTTTTGTAACGAAATAAGTTAAATAAATTTAATTTTCAAAATGTATGTGTATTTATTGATTCCTTCACTTGAATTAATTGTAGTTCAGGAAATCAGCTTATAAAACCGAAGATTTCGTGTAAGTTATCATTCCATCTAATATTTTCAGAACCTATTTACCAACTCTAAATCGTTATCATATCCTCCTCAACCCCTATATTATTTTCTGATTCTTTTACATGTATTTTAAGAGCTTATTTAACTTGATTTACTATAGTTCAAGATTCAACAGGAGAAAAAGCGTGGTTAAAACTATAAGAAAAGCAGCAAATCTGATTGTGGTGCTCTCTATGACAAATCTCTGTAAACCAAAGATCTCTCGTTAATTAAACTAAATTTTCATTTACGAAGTTGACACATTTGAGACAAAAGTATGTTCACAATTCTATTTATAAGAAATCCTTATCTATTTAAACTGGATTCATCAAGCTCATCGCAGAGTGCAGTACAAAGAATAGAGATACACTTAGTACGCACAAACAAGGTGTTACCTACAGTTTCATTAAGTTTTTTTGTTGTTGTTATTTTAAAGATGTTGCGCTTCTTTTATTTGCACGTAGAAATGTTGTTTAACATACAATTCAGATGATATAATGATTAAATCTAATATTTTTTGTACCTACTTGTCTTAACTACATCATTACTGAATTTTCTTCTCCTCCTGCTCCTCCTCCTCCTCCACTACCTCTATTCTTTCTCATTCTTCCACATACATTTTCGATAGTTTACTTACCTTGATTTAGGAAAAATCAATATGTAACATATGAGGCGTGGTTACAACTATATGAAAATCAGCGTACCTGGTGGTACGCTGCCATTGAGTCGCTGTCATTGAGAATATTCTGGAAGAATAGCATAAAATACTACATCTACAGAATATCGGTAAGGTAGATTTCTATGGTCTCTGAATTGAATTAGCTAGCTAGAAAGCAATATATCATCCTGGATTTCTAGAACCTATATTAATTTTTGCATTTTTTAATTTCTATTTGACTAAAATTGGGTTTAAAAGTTCCGGAAAGTAGATGTTCACGTAAACACTGTATCATTTTTTTCCAATGTTTGATTCACAGTTGCTTTGCATTACATTTTAATACTGCTGAATTATTTTTGTTATTTATGTTGCTTTATTTTAATGTTTGAAGTAAGTAAATTGAATCTTTTTTAGATTATTACTCTATTATGTGAAAGAGATTTCAACGTTTCTTAGTCAAACTCTAATATTTATAGAGCTGATTTTCTTCATCTCACATGGTTGATTTGGCATCCTAGCTATATCAATATAAAATTCTAAAATCTGTTACAGTGATCAATTGTATGTATTTGGACCTCTTAAGAATCTTTTGGTATTTTTCAAGTCGGTCAATCGCAAAGCCTTCTGCAATATTACAAAATTGTTTTTGATTAAAAACATTTTTCTAATACACAGCTCTCCATCTCTCTTTCTCCCTAAACTATACATGCTGCATATCATTTACCATCCTTACTTATTATTATATCCCCTCTTTGTCAAAATATTAGAGAACCTTCTGCATTATAATCCACACGTGAGGATGTTATTAGTTATAGAAGATTCAGCATTATAGAAAACATTTTTGACGCTGAATTAAATCATCCTCGATTCTCTATAGTCGAAGAGTAGTCTTAGTGGATGATTTAAAAAATTGAAAATATTTTATTATATTAATTTGTTGCATTTTTTAAATTTTATTTTAAATCTTTAATATATAAAAGGTAAAAAACTAACCTTTCTAAATGAGAACTGAAAAGCGAGCATATATCTGTGGATAAAAAAGGCATGCGACCTCAGCTCGAATATCGTTGCATCATATAAGGAGCGATAAGCGCCGGGCAGTGTACTCTTGGTATTTACTAAACGTCCATGAAACGTCTCGAATTAAATTTATGCTGTCTATAATCTCTCTCTCGAGTCTCGAAATTGTTTGCAGTATCTTGTTACATACACCTCATCCAGAGGTTGACGGACCTAGCATATGGAAAAGAATGAACACGAAAGCGAACGATTGCGAGCTGTGAAAAGAAGTGCTCTCTCTATAAAACGATAACATAGGATAATGAAATGTGTGCAGCCTCAGACTGCTGATGTATGAATGCTTCTACGAGTTTAAACGCATGTGGCTGTTATCTCTGGTCCTCGCTCACTACTTGATACTAGAATAAAGCGACAAGCATCCCTGAGTATATGACCTACCATAAGAAATGCTTTTTTATTCCTTTCTTAACTTCGATTAACTTTATAGAAATACTTTTTTAATTCTAATTATTTTTCTCGAAGATTCTAGACTGCAGAAGATTGTTTTTCACAAGCAGGAATTCTCAATTAAAGCATCATCTATCAGGAATTTTCAAATCAAATTAATAAGCAAAACAGGATGCCATGCATAACCGTAAT
Organism: Belonocnema kinseyi; assembly: GCF_010883055.1. NCBI lineage: Eukaryota > Metazoa > Arthropoda > Insecta > Hymenoptera > Cynipidae > Belonocnema > Belonocnema kinseyi. Next base: position 52,052,106 of record NC_046659.1, on the reverse strand, counting down.
ATCAAATATCGTCTGTCCACCGGCATCTTTTGCGCATTGAACAAATCCATCAGGAAGCAATACATCCAATAAATAGTCAAAACAGGATGCTATACGTATGTCTCATATACAATTTCACCTATACACCTGCATCTTTGCGGATTTAACGAACGTCTTATCTGTCAGGAAGCAATAAATCATCCTTGTTTTTCTCATTGAACCTTGACACATTCACGGACACGAACCCTTTTTTCCAGAAAATTTAGCAAGGACACGAACCACTACAGGATGAAGCCTCTCGATGCCGGTAAGGTAGGAATTTGTAGTTAGAAACCCCCCTGTATATCTATTCATGTTCGCTTCATTAATGTTTATTTAATTTCGTTTTAACTGAAAAAATACATATGCAGGGTGTCCACTCAAAGCCTGGAAGAAAATCCCCTGACAATTCCAGGTTTTTCCAGCTATTTCAACTTTTTACCCAGTATAATTCTTCATATTAAATTTCAAGTAAAAATGTTGCATTTTCAAAATGATACATGAAGTTTTAATCAATCAGTTGAATTTTCAGCAAAATACATGAATTCTTAAGCAGATAGTTGAATTTTCAACTAAAAAAGATCAATTTTTAACCAAATGGTTGCATTTTAAACTGAAAAAGATCAGTTTTCAACCAAAACTGGAATTTTTAAATGTTCACTCAACATCATTCATTTTTCAAAAAAAAAAAGAAATTTGCAACTTTCAATTTTCGGAAACAATATTTCATGAAAGTTTTTCGAATTAAATATTATTTTAAGAAATATGTTCACTCTTTAGATAACATTGAATAAAATACTCAAAGGTATGAAAAATACAATCGTTTTGTGACTCATCAGAGAAAACAAAAGTATTAACGAAATTTTTTAAGCAATTAAAAAGTAGTTTAAAAATAATTTAAACTTTATTATTCATCAGCTAATAATGACTTAGCTATGGAAAATAATAATGAGATATCATTTATTCGTAATAAATCCAACAAACGTGCGTTCCTTTTGCATCGTTATTTTATGAAGCTTTTGCGATTTTTATTTAGAAAATTCGAAAACTCTGCTACTCCGATACATTTCGTTAAGTCTTCTAGTTCGATTGTGCTCATAGGCGTAGACATAGGTGGAGATATTACATTATTTAGTTCTTTTCTAGTGAATTTTGCAAGCACCATAATACTTTAAGAGTAACCCTAACATATTTTTTTTATATTTGTGGCATCCCGTCTCGAACGCAAATATAACCTCTTTAAAGTGATATAATCTGTATCATAAATTTCGTCAATATAAACAACATTGCTTTATTAAAGTGTTTTATAGCGTCATCTTGAGAACTGTGAGCATGAATTTTGTAAATAATTTTTCAAATAGGAAAGATATGATAAAAATATAAGTACAAGTTCATGACTAAAGAATTACCCGTTAAAATCGAATAAAAGACAGTAACTTTTTCTCGAAAATTGGTTCCCGGAGTACCACTTTGATTGTACTATTTTGATAATGCGATTTCACAAATGACAATCGGTTCGAGTGCCAAATATTATTTCACTATTTTTATTGTATAGTTAATCCAATTACTTGCGTAAACATAACTGCAGATTATTACAACTTTAGTAGTTCTTCTCTGTTTTAATGCTTCATGTTACTGACATTTTCATTATTTATCAGCCAAACACTATATAAAGAAATAAAAGCTCAATATACAGTATAAATTAAATATACAATTCTATAAAAAGACCTAAAACTACATTAATATTCTTATATGTGACGTGCGCCGAAGAAAGGTGGCTTAAGGGCATGTGACACAGCTAAATACCTATATTACCGACCACAATTTTTCAGTTCATTGAATGTTTTTTTGAACTTAAGAACTTTTTTTGTAAGTAAAATATCGAGCTGAAACTTCGGGAAATGTATAAGAGTACAATAAAGTACGTTTAGGTATTGCATTTTGGTAGAAACTTCACTGAAAATTATTTCATCTTTTTTCTGAACCTCAACATTTTTTGAACGTTCGAACTTTTTTTATACATAAAATATCGGTCTCAAACTTTGAGAAATGCAAGAGCCGAAAGAAAACTACGTTTAAGTACAAAGCTTAATAATAAAAAATGTAAAAAAATTATTTTGACAATCAATTCCAATGGCATCAGCCGGTAACGTTGTAGACGAAAATACGAAACCTGGCGGCCACTAGGCGAGGCTCTAGAGATTTCGTATTTTCTTGTTCAACGTTACCGGCTGATGTCGTTGGAATTGATTGTTAAAATATATTTTTTTACATCTTTTATTATTAAGGTTTGTACTTAAACGTAGTTTTCTTTCGGCTCTTGCATTTCTCAAAGTTTGAGACTCAGAAAGAGGTTCAGAAAAAAGATGAAATAATTTTCAGTGAAGTTTCTACCAAAATGCAGTACCTAAACGTACTTTATTGCACTCTAATATATTTCCCGAAGTTTCAGCTCGATATTTTACTTACAAAAAAAGTTCTTAGGTTCAAAAAAACATTCAGTGAACTGAAAAACTGTGGTCGGTAATATAGGTATTTAGCTGTGCCACATGCCCTTAATCTGAAAAATGAGATTTTTTAGGGCGAGCGGTGAGCGGTCGAAGTCAACCCGATAGAAGCGACTTTTAAGAGAGAGAGAGAGAGAGAGAGGGAACTTTAGGAGAGAGAGAACGTTTAGGAGAGAGAACTTCAGAGCAACTCAGCAACTATCGAAAGGTGTAAGAACCTCGATTTTGATTTTCTTAGAGTAAGCCCCCTGTCTTCGGTGCACGTCACATATACTTGATTTCCTTAACATATGACAATAAAATCTTATACAATTTACCCGCCTAACATTAAATTCTAATTAATGCTTTTAGAATGTAGTATCTTCGACTCGAGAAATGTCGAATGATTTTTCGCCCGGAGTACCATACTAGGGACTTTCGACTTTAGTTGAATCGAGAATATAACCGAAAAATAAATTCTCTGAAAATTTATGAGAATCTCAGAATTTATTTTAATTAATAGAAAATTGCATTTTTTCGTTAGCTTTTCGGTTGAAAATTGAACTCTTTTTTTTTAAAGTTTGTCTTTTTTATTTTAAAGTTTACCTGCTTCAGCAGAAATTAAATCTTTTTTTGATAAAAATGTAACTGTTTGGTTAGAAATTAAGCTATTAAAGTATTTTCTTGAAACCTTAACTATTTCGTAGAAAATTTACTTTTTGTGTAAAACTTTTTGGTAAATAATTCAACTATATTGTTAAAAATTCATTCTTTTTGGTTGAAAAAATTCTTCTTTTTGGATTGAAAATTCAATTTTATTCGTAGAAACTTATTTTTTTTTGTTCCAAAAATTCAGTTTTTTATGTTACTGAGTTAACTGGAATCCTTTTTGGATGAAAACTCAACCTTTATTATAATAAAAAATTCTTCTGTTTTAAGATAAATTATATATTGCTTCGCTTTCTTAAGAAATCACTTTTTTTATATTGATTTATATTTTAAGTTGAAAAGTTATATGGTTGGTTAAAAGTTTAATTGTCTTGTTATAAATTAATCTTTTTTAATTGAAAATTCAACTACTTGGGTCAACGTTAAACTACATTGTGAAATTTTTTGATTAAAAGCTTATGCCTGGTTGAAAATTTAACTGTTTAGTGGAAAATGCTTCTTTTTTTGTGTTTAGAATTTATTTTTTAACAAAAAATGGAACATTTCCATTTTTTATGATTGATATTTTTAGTTAAAAATTCACGTTTTATTTTGCAACAAAATTATTTTTTAGTTTGTAATTTTCTTTTTTTTTTGCGTAAAAATGCATCAGTTTCGTGTAAAATTATTTTTTTGCTGAACAGTCTTCTAGTTCGAAGGTTCAATTATACAAAGTTTTATTTATTTTTTGAGTCAAAAATATTTATTTGTTGAAAATGCGTATTTTTCGGTGAAAAATTCTGTTCTTCTGTTGTGTCAATTGCATCCTTTTTTGATTAAAATATAAAGTATGACACTTTTTCGTTGATAATTTGTCTTTTAAGGTTGAATATTGAACTACCATGTTACAAATTCAATTATTCTATTGAAAATTCCAGTATTTTGTTAAAGAGTTATCTATTAAAGACGAAAAAACTTTTTTTTTTATTTGAAATAAATTAATACGTTTGAAAATTTTAAAGTATATGAAACACTGTCATTCCTGAATATGCCTGATCTAGAAAATAATGTATATTTAATCGGTGATATAACCTGGTCAATAAAAATATTGTTGAAAATCATAAATTCTTTAATTCTCTTAAATTCTTTTAAATTCTCCTAAATTCTGTCATATTTTCGGTTATATAACCTGAACTCTAGATACGGCATGAGATTAGTTGCACCACATATCGGTAGTTAGCGCGGCAGGCAAGTTTGTGGTTTTGCATATATATATATATATATTGCTTTTAGTTGGGCCACAGACTTGTAGAGGCATGATATGTACCGATTGGTTCCTCACATACTTGTAAAGGCGCTACAGGCAACCATTTATTCGGCCGCGCCAAATTATAGTGCATTTGAAATCCAAAATGGTAATAATCTAATTTTACTTTATAAGTGAATGAAAAAATAATTTTAATTGAGTAGAAAAGGTTTTGAAGGAATTTGAAAACTCTAAACACTTTTTGAAATCAAAATTAGGCCCAAAATATAGCAGAGGTTAGTATAAAATATTAATAACAAATTTGAATTAAAAAGTTTATTTTTTATTTAAGTTATATATTTTTTAAATTAGTAGAAAAGTGAATCTAAAGATACCGTTAACTTTTATATAAATTTAAATACAATTAAAAAAAGTCTGGTATATGAGTTTTTTAACAGCTGTAAAGTATGAAAAAATTTTCGAAAGTCAAAGGAAATTACGACTTGCTTCTACATTTTAGCTAAGGCCATGTTATAAATATGAACCATTTTTTCAAATTGTAATACGAATTAACTCGATCTTACAGAAATTTAATTTTCCCTGATACTCCAAAAATCTAACTTTAAGAAAAAATATAAGTTTGATTAATGTTTTTTCATTAGTATTTAATGTTAAAACTCGACATAAAAATTAAATTAATCATGAAAAATATTCTATATATTTCTTTAAAGAATTTGACGCCGTTTTTATTTTATTTGTAATAAATATATAAGTTTCCTCAGTTTTTTATTTAGCTTCATTTAATTGTTTCCTTTATTTTTTTATTCTGTATTTATTGAGAAAAATAAGTTGAAACTTTAAAATTTTCTCCATCGGTCATGTATAGAAAATTATATTTTCCTATTGGTCGATTAACCTTTTGTTTGCATTTTACTTGTTTAAATTTTTATATATTTAAATCCATTCAGAAATTTTAATTTTGCAAAAATAATTATTTTAAATGCTTTCTTTTAATAAAAAAACTTTCTTTTTTAAATTTGTTCGTAAATAAACTTATTTTCTAATAATTTAAATATTTCATTAAATTTCAGTTTCTTGTATAAACTTTTAAAGGCTTATGCATTATAAATGAAATACCTCATTAACAAAAAAAGGTTTTTTAAGAAAAAGAACGACAATCATGCAAAAAATCCGACTTTTTTATTTGAAAAAGATATTAAAAATGTTTATTTCTTGCATAATTAAAAAGAAATTGGAAGGAATTTCATATTTGAATAAAATTATGAATCGAACCAAAAAATACATGATCGAGCACTTTTTTGTTAGACTTATTTTTTCAAAAATTGTACTCCTTTTAAAAATCTTTATTAAAAACCGAAGTTTAATTCCGCTCTTTTGTATTATTTACAACTTTCTTCTAACTGCAATTCATAACACAATAGACATTTAGACATCATGCAAAAATTGAAATTGAAAATGACAAGTCAAAACTGTCA
>NC_046659.1:52039663-52046112 GCF_010883055.1 Belonocnema kinseyi | reverse complement strand
ACTTTATATTCTCGACAATTGTTTCTGTTGCTCACTCGAGGCCTGACATGGTTCTTCTTGACTTCGAGAAGCGAACCACGTTCGTTATCGAATTTTCGGCACAAGCTGACAAAAACATCATAGCCAAGGAGAATGAAAAGAATGAGAGGTATCGAGACCTTATAAGGGAGTTGCAACGATTGTACCCGGATAATTCTGTTAAACTGATCGTCCTTATCATCGGCGTGTGTTATCATCTCCGTGTTCTTAGGGTCCACGAGGCTTTTGCTGGATCGTCGTATTGATTCCTTTACAGACTGTAACCACCTATCTCACGGTTGTGAGACGTGGTCATGGCTGAAATTTTACCGCGATTTCGCTGGAAGCGGGTGCAATTTTTCAGATTAGCACCCGCTCCCGGCGAAATCCTGCGGTTGTCCTTATGACAAATTTTTAAATATATATATATATATATATATTCCAATAAATATATTTTTCTCACTTCTTCAATCTTGTAAACTAAAACAAGAACAAATGTTTTCATGCAATAAATAAGTGACGAAATTTTGTTTTTTCGCCTTGCAGCGTTTATGTAAAGAAGACTTACGTCAAAATGAAGATAGTGAGTTTCTTCACGCAAACAGCAAATTTGGCTTAACCTATTTTGCCTCTCGACGGATTGTTCACCTTGGCGTACGGGGTATTTCCTAGATTAATTTTTTTACCTAAAAAAAGGGGGTATCTACTAAAATGTAATATTTTTTTCTCGATGATTCAAATTTAAAGAAATTTTTAAGTTGAAAATTTAAAATGTAAAGCATTGAAAAACTTCTGAATTTAAGAATCAAATCTTAAACGATTTTAAAGTTTAACATTGAAATAAAATTTGATTTTGAATAAGAGGGTTCAATCACGTAAAATTGACAACTGTAAGCCTTCTAACTTGTTTATGCTTAAATTAATGGCCTCCAAAATCTGAGAATCCCCAAATACAAAGATTTAGAATTTTGCAATTCAATTTTAAATTCAAAACATTAAAAATGAAATAATTTGAATTTATCAAGTTATACTTGAAAAATTACTCAAGTTATACTCTGAAAAAATTTAAATAATATAATTCTTAAAATTTCTGTTTATAAAATTACTCAATTTAAATGTTTTAAGTTGGAAATATATTAAATTATTATATCCTGAAGCTGTGAAAAAATGTATTGCCGAATCATGAATGATTTCATTTAAAACGTTTAAAATTAAATAATTTGAATTGACTGGCTATACTCTATAAATATTCGAAATTTTACAAATACCGAGATTTTAAATTTTTAATTTATAAACTAGTTACGTTTAATAATTATTTTATTTTTACGCTTCTAAAAGAAAATAATTTCACTGTAATTTTAATTGTTTCCATTTCAAATTTTTCTCATTTAAAACCTTTTAATTTCAAAGGCTTTGAAGTTATAATCCAATTTTTGAAATTGAATAATTTTAAATGGAATAATTATTTAATTGCTAACATACTTCTAATTTGAAATAAAATTGTGGAGTCATGAAGTATTTCCATACAAAATAGTTATGCTGAAGTTTAAATGCTTTCTTTTATATTTTGACGTTGTGGGCTTTAAAGTTTCAAATCAAAAACTTTAGAACTATGAGTCTGAAGAGTTGCCACTTGTGGCGATTATTTTAATATAATTTGTGCTCTAGATCTATTTTTTATTATTATAAGTCAGTAATAATCCTAATTACTTTCCTGAGTTTTTTGTTGAACTTAACTGATTATTATAAAAAACAGGCAATTTTTAAAAAAATTCTCCAGCTTTTTTGAATGCTCTCCCTCGTTAAAGCCAAAAAACAACCCACATATATGTATTCAATTCAAACAAATTTCAAATTTAACGACAGTTCAATTTAAATAAACTAGATTGTACTTAAATTTAACAATATTTAACATTTACAATTTTAACTAAGCTTTACTTAATATTAACTGAATTTTACTTAAATTTACTTAAATTTTGTATTTAAGTAAAATGTATTTACTTTTTGAAATTATCTAAATTGTATTCAATCTTTAAATTTAGTTTTACAAAATAATTTTTAAAATTGCACTAAAATAAATCTTAAGTACGAATTGAATTGCTTTATCACTTATTTACTTAGTATCTAGAAAATTTCTTTTTTAAAAAGAAACCAGAGGAGAAATTAGTTTAATTTAACTAAACTTGATTTAATTCTTAAATTCACATAAATTTGATTCAAATGTTAAATTTAGCTAAATTTCTTAAAAATTTTATATTCCACTAAATTTTATTTAAATTTGGAATTTAACTAAATTTTATTTAATTTTTTAATTTATCTTAAGTTCATTTAAATTTTAAGTTTAATTTTAACAAATAATTTTTGAAATTTCATTAAAATTCTATAGTGAGAAAAGAATTTAAAAAAATTTATTTCTGGTCTCGAAATTTTAATATAATAATGAATAGAATATTTTTAGGCTCTCTTTAATTTTAATATAATTTGGTAATTCAGTATTCACAAGATTTTTGGCGTACAGGCCGCACAGAGCCAGTCGACAGGCTCAGCTATAGCAAAGATTACTATAGTGATGGCGAAGGCGAATGCGAGAAACAGAAAATCACGCTCGGTTTGGAATTCAACAACTTTCGGTGTGTGCCCCGGCCCCACCCGCCCGCTAACGTGATAGGAGGACGCGGTTGCCATAGAAACGGTGGAAAGTTGAAGAGAGCAGCACCTCGATATAGTTGTCACGGGCCGGGCATGTCGAAGACGCGGACTTTATCTGATTGTCCGAGTTCAGTCAGTGTTAATCCTAGAAAGGAACCGGGAAATTGGAATATGAAATAAAATAAAACTTGATTGAGGGATATAGAAATAGTCGAAGTATTTATTAAATTAACTCTCCCGCATCTAAGTCCGGATGTCACAATTTAAGGACGCGAACTCTACTCCAAATTTTAGTGCCGAGTACAAAATCTACAGCTCAACGAGGCAAGCTGCAGGCGGTTTTCGAGTAGAGTATCTTCTGCCTAGCCTCCGTTCAATCGCACTTCACAGTCCCCGTCATTCCACCCTGAAGCAACCCAACTCTCCGTTTCAGGCCCCTTCGGGGTGGGTCCACTTTCCGAAGTTACACGATTCGAAAAGGACCCTCCCTGAAGACACCCGAACTTTTCCAGTTAAATCTGTTATTTTTATGGATATGGAAAGCGAAAGAGAGTTTCACACTCAAAAATGAACAACTTTCCTGAACGTGCTTAGCCGAACCTAAGTAAATTCTCGAAATAGCTGTCCCTGCGAAATCTGTTAACTCTGACCCTTTAAGGACCTATGTTCTCTAAACTAATTTATTTTTACCCTACCTTCCAGACTTAGTTCTTCTTCCTTAATACTATTACAAATAAAATTCAAGGACTTCCAAAAAGTCTTAAAACTAAATCCACAATAAGTGAATAAACTGCCCTGGTGGACCGAAGACATTTTTCTACCTTATCTCTAAAGGCAAATAAAATACCATATTTCCCAAGTAAATGTACGCTCTATACCAAGGTCTTTTCTTAACGATTATTAGCTCTGTACGTAAGAATTTCGTATTTTCAGGAATCCTAAAATCTTCCATCATCAACTCCTTATGACTTTCTCTACGAACTTATTCGAAAGTTCCCCCATAAGACATTCGATTAATTTAATCGAATAAGATCGAGCGAATAGCAATCGCGATAGTCGCTCGTTACATAGTCGAAAATGTAGTTACATGTGTGTGGGTGTGTGTGTGTGTGCGTATGTGTATATATGTATATTTATTTATATTTATATATACATATATCGTCCGTCCCCACCATAATGGTCGCACTCCCATGTATCGTTTTGAAGAAATTACGCTTTAGTGTTGGGGGCCAACGCTAGATGGTGCTGAGAGCCAGTAAAATTCACTGCGCACGTGCAACCACAATATTTTCAATTATTTTAACATCTCGAAAATAAACATTAATCAAAGTGTCAGATTGAATTTGCTATTATTGAATTTGTTATCATATAACACTGTTTGAAAGTTGTATTGTGTATATTCTTATACGTATTGTGTTTACTATTACATGCGGATTTAAGAAAATCTGTTGATTGGTAAGTGTTGAATAAGAAAAGAAAGTACTATTTGCTTGATTAGAGGTTAGATTTTTGTTTTCATATTTCGAAGCAGTAACAAATAACTTACAGGTGATATAAATACCGCATTATAGTTGTCTAATGGTAATATCAATTTCAGGAAAGGTTATCAAGTCTAAGCCTAAAAGATTGATTATAGGAAGTTTAAGAAGAAACAATAGAGATCAATCCAAAAACTTTAAATGTCATATCATACTTCGCGTAATAAATTTTATTATAGGAATTACAAAAGGAACGAGAAAGACGTTTGGCAGAATTATTTAAATTTCTAGAACGACAACGCATATAATGAAATGTATTGTAATTTTAGTATAAAATATAGAAACCAATTCCCTATTTACAATTTATATCATCTCTATATGTGTACAATTAAAAAAAATTATTTAAACTATTACCGCTTCACTATAATAATTGATATCGCTTCTTTCAATTACAAACAATTCTAATTCTATTATTTAAATGAATATTTTACGCATGAAAAACTTTTATATGCATACATTTTTCATCATTTGTAAAGTTGATTTACAAGAAATTAAGCCAAATTTAATATTTACGAGAATTTTTACGAGATATGGACGTAAGTCCTCAAAACAATACATGGGCGTGCCACCATCATGGTCCGCACCACTGACCCATGCCGTATCCAAAGATATTATAAACGTAGATGCGGTGCGGGCTTAGTGGCCCGCCATAAATATAGACGGCGCGTTCGGCGAAAAAAAGTCACTTCCCCTCTACCCATTGCTCCCCGTGGAAGGCACCCATCGATATAGTTTGCCAAGAGCCACTTGGAGCGCTGTAAGCAACTCTCGGCACACCTTCGAGGCGCACTGATGGTAAACTTAGCTTGGACAAGAACCATTTGGATTGAAAGTAAATTGCCAATTAAAACATTTTTTCATTTATAACTTTGCAAAACTTGGTTGTTTGAATAAATATCAGAAATATAAGTCGATGAGTAATTTATATTACGGTTTCATATATTTTCCACTAATTCTAAAATTATTAATTATAATTTTCATTCTATATATTGTTTATATATAGTTCTTTAATATTATGTAGTTTCTATTTTTATTTTTGTTGTCTGCAATTTCTACGGACTTTTTTAGACTATTCGTCTAATCAAGTTCTCGTATGTATGTTCCAATTTCTTAATTATTATATATTCTAACGTTTTTACAAAAATATAATTATAATTCCCAGTGATAGGAAAATTGTTCTTTCGATGTTTAGATGTTAAGACGACAGTTCCAAGCCAGATTACGTTTCGCATTGGCAAACAAAATTAGACGAACAGAATTTCACTGGCATATTCATAAAAAATATTATATTCCATAAAATATATTTTAAAATAAACTGTAAATCATTATAATTGATACAGCTGACTCGAAATATGTATATATATATATATAATTAAAAATTTTTCATAAGGACAACCGCAGGATTTCGCCGGGAGCGGGTGCTAATCTCAAAAATTGCACCCGCTTCCAGCGAAATTGCGGTAAAATTTCGGCCATAACCACGTCTCACAACCGTGAGATAGGTGGTTACAGTCTGTAAAGGAATCAATACGACGATCCAGCAAAAGCCTCGTGGACCCTAAGAACACGGAGCGACCCAAGGACAACCGCCTTCTGCATTTTTCCCGCAAGTGTTCTAGCATATTGTTGACACGCAGGGATGCTTTTTAGGCTATTAGTAAGTGAAAGCTTGGCACCTCCAAGAGCGCCAATGATAAGGACGATCAGTTTAACAGAATATTCCGGGTACAATCGTTCAACTCCCTTATAAGGTCTCGATACCTCTCATTCTTTTCATTCTCCTTGGCTATGATGTTTTTGTCAGCTTGTGCCGAAAATTCGATAACGAACATGGTTCGCTTCTCGAAGTCAAGAAGAACCATGTCAGGCCTCGAGTGAGCAACAGAAACAATTGTCGAGAATATTAAGTTCCAGTATATACGGCACTTCCCATTCTCGACAATTGACTCAATTTCCCTAGGAGCATTTAGAGGAGTGATATTAAGGTGAATGCCGTAGGAGTGACAGAGATGGTAATAAAGTATTCTTAGTGCCGCATTGTGCCTTTGAATGTAGGTGGTTCCCGCGTGTGTTGGACAACTAGATAGTATGTGAGCTAAATGCTCGGGCTGTGCATGGCACGCCCTGCAGCTATCATCGGGAATTTAAGGAAAGCAAACGTTAGCTCACAAGACATTGACTGATCATTCACATTTCTGTGGAAGATACCGTGCATCCTCTTATCTAGGAGCTGTTCACGAAAGT
>NC_046659.1:52036214-52039563 GCF_010883055.1 Belonocnema kinseyi | reverse complement strand
CTTGGGTCGCTCCGTGTTCTTAGGGTCCACGAGGCTTTTGCTGGATCGTCGTATTGATTCCTTTACAGACTGTAACCACCTATCTCACGGTTGCGAGACGTGTTTATGGCTGAAATTTTACCGCGATTTCGCCGGAAGCGGGTGCAATTTTTCAGATTAGCACCCGCTCCCGGTGAAATCGTGCGGTTGTCCTTATGACAAATTTTTCATTATATATATATATATATATATATATATATATAATTCAAATTATTATTTCAGTTTTTCAGGAGTTTTAAATGCCTCAAAATCTTCAAGCTTTTTTTATCGAATGGTGCCTAATGATAAAATATACAAACTAGAAAATTCCCGAATTGCAGAAATTGAGAAAACAGTTATGTGTTTAATATTATTTATTTATTAAAAATACAATAATCAAATATTTTTATTATAGGAATTTGGTTTAATGTTAAATTTTTTAAATTATTGTTTTCATTTAAAATAATAATAATTGTATAAAAATGCGATATAAACATAAATTTAAAACACGTGAGCTTCAAATTAAACAAACTTTGCAGGATTCAATGCAGGCTGATTTAACGCGACTTTTATTTTTATTTTTTTATATAATAATTTTATTTTAGCGAGCGTTTTCTATAATGTACAAAAATAAAATGGATATTTTCAAACAACTTTTTTTATCCAAAAATACATTTGTTCAATTATTGTTATTTTTAATTCAAACTATAATTTTTAGAAACTTTAAACATTAAAAAAGTTTTTTCCTCGGTAAAAGTATTTTATTATTCTATTAAAAACATTTTTTTAACTAACTATTTTTTAATTGTTCAAATTAGAGAGTTGTCTAGACCGGATATTGTATAATTCGGAAATTTTCTGTCGGCGATTCTTAAATTCGGTAAGATTGTAAATTGTCGAGAATTTTCCAATTCGGGACTTTTATATTTCGACAATGCATTGTCAAAATATAAAAGTCCCGAATTGGAAAATTAAAAATAAAATTCCCACATCACTGTAAAAATTCCGAAATTATAACATTGCAGTGTTATAATTTCGGAATTTTTACAGTGATGTGCGAATTTTATTTTTCGGAAAAAGCGACTGAATCCTGCAAAGTTTGTTTTAAAAATGTTATTACGTAGGTACGAAGAAAATTTAGGCAGAAAATTTTTTTCTTTCAAAGCACACGTGTTTTTTAATGTATTTTTTAATACAATTTTTATAAAATTATTATTCAGGTGCCGGAGATTTCATTTTTTGGGATTTTTCATTCATACCTTTCGGAATTTTTGTCAGTGGTCCCATATTTTTATACCTCCACTTAAAATTATGTAATTTTTCAAAATAAAAAGTCAACATTTGAAAACATTTCAAAATGATCAAAAGTATATATTCTAATTGAAATTATTTCGAATCTTTTTAAATTATTTAAAAAATTTTTTGGAACTTTTAAATGTCTTTTAGACTGACTCCCATTTTTCCTAACATTTTTGTAAAATCCTGCACACAAAATTATTTTAAGAGCTTCCAGATTTTTTCTAATATTGTAAATCTTTTGAAATGTTTTGAAATATTTTTAAACATTCTCTTTAAGTTATGTACTTTAAAATAAAAAATCATTTTAAATCTACCCAGAAATTTTTATTGTTTTCCTAGTATTTCAAAATTCTTGAGGAGCTCCAAATTTTGTTCTTTTCTTTGTAACATTCAGAAACCTCCAGCTTATTTGATTTTTTTCTAAATTAATGCTTATTTAACTGTTCTTTAAGAATCAAAATGAAATACTTTTACCTTCGAAATACAAATACAAAAATTAAACTATTATAATCGTAACATTCGAAGTTTAAATTTGTCACACTGAAATCCTGACAATTCATTTTCAAATTGTTTACTATTGAAAATTGTTTTTTTTTTTATTTCAGAACCAAATAGATTAAAAATGGAATATTTTATACTGAAATAATACTTCAAAAAGATTTTGAAATTGAATAAAGGCGTTCATTTAAGAAGCCATTGGTTCGAAATTTACACTTGTGTCACTTCTAAGGCGTTGCAATTAAATTAGATCAAATTTTAACATTGAAATATGTAAATTACATCATTTTGAACAGATCTTAAATCACCTTGTAAAATCAATCACTGTTTAGTTTTTAATACTCGAACTGTACTTCGATTTTCAAATTTACTTTCATTTTCTGATTTGTCCCGCTCGCGAGTCTAGCTTAATATTTAAAACAACTTTCATTTTTTTGAAATTGTAATTTTTCGGTTGTAACTTACGGGACAATAATTTTATTCTTTGAAAGATTTTCGAAAAATCTTGTTGATAATTTCTACATTCTCATCAAAAATGAGAAGGTATTAGTTTTTAATGAAAAATAACTTTTTCGTATTTTATCAAATGTCGACGATTTAAGGCCCCGTGAGTCAGAAAAACAAGTTTTTACGTCGGGGGGTCTGTTTGTCTGTCTGGCGTCGTCGTTGTTGTTGTCTGTATACCGGATAATTTTCGAATGACTGGTCCGATTGGATTGGGCTTTGACAAACTGTTCCAGGGACCAAAAAGAAAGATCGAGTTCGTTAAACAGCCATTTTTGATAAAAATCCAAAAAGTTGAAGCTTTTTCAAAATTTTTGAGACCACTTTTTTTTAAAATTTGAAAATTTTATCGACAGGTATTTATGGTACAAAAAAATATGAATAATTTATCCTGACAACTTTTTTTGATAAAATCAAACTTACCGAAGTTAAAGGATTTTAAAAATCCAAAAAACCAAACGAAAATGGACATTTGAAGCAAAAAAAGCTTGATATGGAAAAACGTTAAGAGGCGAAAAATGCTACATTTTCAAGGCCCCATGATTATTTTATCATATTCTCATCCATAATGAGAAGAGTTTTATGCGAAAAATGATTTTCGCGAATTTCATTAAATTTCGACGTTTTGAGGCTCCTTGGGTCAGAAAAGCAAGTTTTTACATCGGTATCTGTCTGCCTCTCTGGCGTCTACGTCGTCGTTATTGTGGTTGTGGTTGACTGTATATCGGATAACTTTTGAAAGAATAGTCGTATTGGATTGTGGTTTGACACACCGACTTTTTTAATTTAAGAATTGTATGTAAAAATTATACTATTTTTATTTTTATAACAAATATTTTTCTTCAATTAAATATTTGCAATAAAAGTGTTTCGAAGAGATTTTTAAAAAATCTTTCTTGGGAATAAAATTAATATTTATAGGTCTAAATTTGTCTAAATTTTTCCAGTTGTTTTTACTATAGTACAATTTACGTTTGCATCTCGGGCGAAGAAATCCATTCTATTGTTTGACAAATATTCTTTGTAAATC
>NC_046659.1:52022663-52036114 GCF_010883055.1 Belonocnema kinseyi | reverse complement strand
TCAATCTAAAATTATCGAACACTTTCCATTCAAAAATTCAGATGAAATATTTAAATAGCTTTAAATTTGAAATTATTCAATATATTCTGAAGACTACAAATTAAAAATGTCTCAATTATTAGGGCTTTAAATATTATTGAAATTGCTGTTCTGGAGACTAAATAGCACTTATTCTTTTATTAAGAAATCACAACCAAAATTGTTCTAAAAAAGTTTTTAAAAGAGTTTTAAAAACCTTAAAAAAGGTCAGAGGTTTTAATAGTTCAATATATGTGAAAGAATCTCTTCAAATATGAAATTAGTCTATACTTTTTCATGCTTGAGCTACAGTTATTCCATTTTAAAGTTATAAATTACAGTCGTGAAAAACCAATAAAATGTTTTAATTAATTTATATATAAAACAAAAAACCTTTGTATAATTCAATCTAAATGCAGCTGCAAAAATCTAATTTGAAATGCGTTGAATTCAAGGTATAGTTTAAAAAGAAAACTGAAAGCAAAGGATCGACTTTCAAAAGAAGCGAAAGAAAGTGACTCGCTGGATTGCAAATGAACATGGAAAATGGTGTATTTTCGCATTTTAAAATTTTAAATTCAAACTTTTTCGCCTTTTAACAATTTCGAAAAATTTCGAAAAATTCTGAAAAGTCAAACAATAAGGCTGTATTCTGAAAATGAAGCAATTTTAATGTTAAAATTCAAGTTCCTAAACTGAAGGCCTAAAAATTTGCAAATTTTACAATTCGTGTTATGTAAATTGTATTGGTATCTTAAAAGAGTATAAATAGCTCTTAAATTAGTTTTTAAATTTTCTGCAGTTTACCTTTTTTACATACCTAGATGTCAAAAAAGCCAACCCAATTTTTTCAAATTTTAATCACTTATTTTCTAAGAGAAAATCACCCCTGTTTACCAGTCACTGCAATGGATTAGAAAAAAATGGTCCCAAGAATAAAAATTGGATGTACTGTAGGAAAAAATCAACAAGATCGAGCGCCGAAATTATAATTAGAGCAAATTTTCTGCAATTCTATGGGGACGGCTGAAATATCCCGAAAAATAAAATTCCCGACTCGGTAAAACTCTCTGTACCAAAAAATACAATTCCAAAACTAATAAAATTCCTGAACAGTTTATAATATTAACGAATTTGAAAAGTCCCAAATAATAAGACTCCCCAAATAAAATTGTTTCTTAATCAATATTAATTATTTATTAAAACTACGATAATAAAATATTGTCATCAAATAAATTTTCGTTTTAATATCTGAAGTGTTAAAAATTATTGTTTGAATTTAAAATTAAAATTATACAAAAAATTTTACCGACAAATTAATATATAAGAACACTTGTTTTTTAATTAACATTTCGATTTTTCAGAAGAACTTTTGTGATTTAGAAAATACTATATACATTTTCAACCAAAATATCTTATCCAGAAATATATTTTGTTTTAATTATTATTTTAAATTTAAACAATAATGTTTAAATACTTCAAACATTAAAAAAGTTGTTTCTTTAGTATAAATATTTGATTATTTCAATAAAAAAAAAAATTGTCAAAGAAAAATGCTTTCAGCACTTGTTTATCTTGAAATGTCTTTCTATAATACTTTTTTTTAAATTAAAAATATGATTTTTCGAGAACATTTTTTTTATAATTAAAAAAAGACTGTACCGAAAACCTGGATCAAGCTTCAGATCTGAAAAAATTCAGCTACACATACATGTCAAACTCTTCTAACCTCAAAATATTTGTATACTGCTTTACCGTCATATTTTACGAAGAATGAGAAAACAAGAATTCGACTTCGTAGTACGATGAGGGCAGCACCTTGATAGGGCAGAAAATGTGATGTCCTATATATATAATGCCCCAATTCGAAGCCCCGTACCTCATCTACGTTTATAATATCTTTGCCGTATCTCGGTAACTTATAGAAATCGAACGACATCGGCGTCCCACTGCTGAGGGTGGATCTATATAACGACTCTGACATCGTAAAACGCGAATGTTTTTTGAATTGGCCAACAATGGGGTTTTTTGCGTGGAGAGAGAAATTTACCTAGGTATTCTAAAAGCTGATTGGGTGATACAGATTCAGATCGTACGGAGTTAGGGTGGCGCCCCATGATGGCAGAATTGCGTTGCGTTTTGTGGAATGCGTCAAATCACTAGACATTTCAGCTAATCACAGTGTTTCTCTGAATAACTAGAAGAGTATTAGTGGTTGAAATGTCTATATAATATACGCATTATGCAAAACGCAGCGCAATTCTGCAATCATGGGACGCCACGCTACCCACTCTGCTGAAAGTAAATGGATAGAGTCTCAATACGTTTGAATCAAATTCTATTTTAAGATTGAAATGGAAAGAACCGATGTATTCATCTTGATCCCAGGTCTATCCCTTGGATCATTTTTGATCTCTATTCCAATCTACAATCACCTCTTTTCTTTTGAATCCCAATGTTCGTATCAATGTCTATCCGCCACATTTACACATGCATCCTTTTTCTTCCAATCCTAATCTCGATTCTAGTGTTTCTTTTGAAATGAATCCTTGACTTATCCACGCCTATCCTTTTCTATCCGTTAGGCAATCCAAAATCTTGTCTTTCTTTTTAAATCCCTATCTTCTTATCTCATTGAATCTTTTTCTACCTTTTCTAAAATCGAAGATAGCCTTATCTTCTTGAATCCCAGTCTTTCTATCTAAATAGATCCACAGATTATCACCTCTATCCTTTTCTATCCGCTTGGCAATCTTAAAACTTGTCTATCCTTCTTAATCCCTATTTTCCTGTGCATGTGCATCCATTTCTTTCTTTTATGAAATATAAGATAGCCCTCTATTATTGAATCTCAGTCTTTCTATCTAAATGAATTCAACACTTGTCTGCCTCTATCCTTTTCTATACGTTGGGAAATCCTAAATTTTGTCTATCTTTTTTAATTCCTATTTTCCAGTTCATGTGAATCCATTTCTATATGTTCTCGAATATAAAATAGCCCTAGCTTCTTGAATCTTAATATTTCTATCTAAATCAATACACAGCTTATCCACCTCTATCCTTTCCTATCCGTTGGTCAATCTTAAATTTCGTCTATCTTGTTTAATCCCTCTTTTCATGTCCAAGTGAATTCATTCCTAGCTTTTTAAAGTATAAGATAGCCCTACATTCTTGAATCCCTTCCTTTATGTCTAAATGAATCCTCCACTTATTCACGTATATCTTTTTCTGTAGGTTGGGCAAACCAAAATTTTGTATATATTTTTGCAAGCCTATTTTCGAATCCAAGTGAATCCATTCCTATCTTTTTTTAAGTATGAAATAGCCCTATCTTCTTGAATCTAAGTCATTCTATCCAAACAAATCCTCTGCTTATCCACGTTTATCCTTAGCGAGGCGCGCGCTATTTTACTTTCATCCCTGACTTAGTACCCGCAGGTTCTCAGTAGGTGGCTGACTGTAAAAGTCAGACACAAGTGAAATCATTTGCACCGTCTATAACTGGAGGATAAGTAGACCCCTTTGGAGAGTTCCAACTTTGACTAGTAAGTCGTCAATCTAGGGAATTTTGTTGTTAGGTATGTAAACCCTTGCCGGTTTAATACTATTTTGTGGGAGTTTGGAATTCGAAATATATTATTATTTTCAAGACTCATCAGAATACTAAATTTTTGAGTGGATTCAAATGGATAGAAACTAAAACGATATATCGTTGATAGTGGGTAGTCTGAAATAGGTAAAGATAGGTATTTGTGAACAACAAAGTTAGAAAAAGATAGGCCCATGGGACCACAAGGGATAGAGTCAGTTAGAGAGAAAGATACACAGTTGTGAACACCATGGATAGAAAAAGATAAACAGTTGTGACAGTAAGGGGTAAAGTCAAGGATAAAAAGAGATAGATCTAAGTAGGCGCGACGGATAGAGCGGGGAAAGAAAAAGATAGAGTTTGTGGGATGCAAAGTGTGCATTTGCCGGGTGTCTACTTTTGACTTGATACAAAATTCCGGCCATTTCCCCGTCATTTCCCCGTTTATTTTCAATAATGCACATATAGGGTCATCAAAAAGTAACGAACCCCCCCCCCCCATCAGCGAAAACATGCGTTTTCGAGAGAAATGTTTCATACAAAAGTTTCAGGGTTTTTTATTTTTTTTCGATACCTCTTGATTTTTGACACCGCTAATTTCGCCTTAGCTAGTCGGATCCACATACGAACTTTCGTTTAGTTCTGATGAGAACATCTCGCCTTAGCTGGCCCGATCCACATGCGACCTTTTTTTGTGGATTGATGAGACCCTCAATGGAGTTCGCCTTAGCGGGACGGATCCACAAAGGGTTTTTTTGTGGACTGATGAGACCTACGATGGATCTCGCCTTAGTCGACCGGATCAAGATATAAAGTTTAAACATTTTTTTAAACGTATATTTCCGCTGATCAGCCGTCTAGACCTTGTTTGAGTTTACACGAACCTGGAATGACCCCGAAGGTAATCGGGTCAGATGACCTTCATGCATATCTCAACATAAAATTTTCCGTTCTTTCGATTGGCGGTGTCAAAAATAGAGGTTTCCATTTGAAAAATAAAAGTAGACCTTGATATAACCTTGTGTTCAACGCCAAAGTCAGCTTCAAGACCACCATTCAGATCCTCATCCAAAACTGTGAAACTTTTGTCTGAAACATTTCTCTCAAAAACGCATATTTTTGCTGAATTAGGGGGGGGGGGGGTCTGATACTTTTTTATGACCCGTATATATACATACAGTAAGGACGTTTACTATGCAGTCATAGGGAATATAATTATATAAACTCTAGCATACAATGCAACCCTTATTGCATTTGTGTAATGCAAAAAAGTACTACATAGGCGATTTTAATTCGGTTTCCAAATCTCCCGCGCTCGAGATCTTGCGTTGATTGGTCAAAAGCTTCGAGATTCAGAAGACTTCGATCTTAATTAATTAAATAGAGTGAATATCTGTAGGTTCTACGTAATTAATTGGTGATAAAATCTGTTGTTTTCCTTTTTGAATAAAATATGTGAATCAAACGCTTTTGACTAACTGCAACGTAAATTGCAATCCGTATGATTATAAAAATTGCAACGATGAATCTGAAATTCAAATGATGAGAGGTAAGAAGCGGCGAATTATTCTTATAAGCTAGGTGATCAGCGACCTTGAAAATTTCGTCTCCGCTACTATGGAATGTTAAAGTGTACATTTTTGTTATATTTGACTTAGAAATTCTAAAAATTATTAGCTGAAATCTTCAATATGAACTCAGCTTCAGAATAGACCTTTTTATTCTAGACGTCGACAGTGCGCTCGTGCCAGGATTTTACGTCATTTCCGTATTTTTCGAACAGTTTTGTGTCGAAATATATGGAAAATATTGTAAATAAAAATAACAACGAAAAATAAATGTGTAAATAAATCAGAGTTTGAAGACAACAAATTTTTAAGTACATTCAGAAAAACAAACTGCGAAAAAAATGCGAAAAGTGTGGCGAGCAAGCCCATTATTTACATTTGTTGAGTAATCTGTCGGCTTCAAAAAAATGTTTAAAAATCCGGAAAAAATCTCGGCAGATGATGTTCCAGGAGCAAAATTAGTGCACAAATCGGTGGAAGAGCGCAGTGTTAAACAGCTTAAACGATGGATAAAATTTAGGAAACGATCTTTAAAAGGAAAAAAAGTGATCGAGTAGAAACGTTAGTTGAGGTTGTGTTTGGCAGGTATTAATATTTTCTTTCTTTTCTAACATTTGCTCACATATTAAATGAAGCATTGTTACCGGGGTTTCGAAGCTCCTACATTTTTTGATAAAAATGAAATCTATTTAATACTTTCACTTCTGAACGCAAAACTATTTTAATTATGTATTTATAACCAGTTTAAATGAAAGAAGGAAAATTTGTTAGTACATTCCTTATACCAGGAAATCACTAACAAATGGCTTTTTATCGTCTAAACTTGAAAAAGAGAAGTAGAAAATATAATATTGTGCTATTTTATATTTGTATGAATATTAAATATTTACTCAAACAAAGTTCTGAACTGCAAATCTTGTATAAAAGAAAATATTTATACCTGCCATACAAAACCTTAACTAACCTTTCCACTAAATCACGTTTTTTTCCTTTTAATGGTGGTTTTTTATATTTAGGACATCGTTTCGGCTGCTCAGTACTGTGCTCTTCTACTGATTCGTGCGCTAATTTTGCACCTGGAACATCATCTTCCGTGAGTTTCGCCGAATTTTTAAGCATTTTTTAGAAGATGACAGATGCCAACAGATGGAAATAATGGCCTTCGTCGCCGCACTCTTTGCACTTTTTTCACCGTTTTTTTAATAGACTTAAAAATATTCTACCTTAAGAATCTCTGTTATTTACAAATTAATTTTTTGTTGTTGTTTTTATTAAAAATATTTTCTATAAATTTCGACAAAAAACTGTTCGAAAAATACAGAAATGACGTAAAATTTCGGCACGTGAGCACTGCCGACGTCTAGAATAAAAAGGTCTATTAGAATGAGCCATGGCCATATAATGGAATTTTCAAGTGTTTCACCACTCTGTTTTTGAGTATACACCATATTACAAAACATTAATAAAGATTTCAAAATGCTTAAAAGATTTAAAAATATTTTAAAGGATTTTGAACATTTTATAAAGGCGTCTTTATCAGTTTTTAAATATTTCATAACAATTTCACAAAGATTTTTAAACTTTAAAAGATGTAAAGGGTTTCAAAGATTTTGAAAATGTTACAGTTCACCAGATTTCAAAGATTTTAAAATATTTAGAAGATTTTAAAACGTTTCAAAACATTTTAGAAGTTTTTTCTCACTAATTATAGATTTCAAATAATTCAATGATTTCAACGAATAAAAAAGATTTCGCAAGCAAAGATTTAACTTTGTTTTTCATTCGTAACTAATTATTCATTTTAAATGCGCGGTGAATCCCGGGGAACATAACCTTTTTTCAGAATTTGGTTATACGTATATTTTGCGCACGTCTTCTGAGTCTCGAAGCCTTTGACCAATCAGCGCAAGATCTCAAGCGCGGGAGATTTGGAAACCGAATTAAAATCGCCTATATAGTACTTTTTTGCATTACATAAATGCAAGACGGGTTGCATTGTATGCTAGAGTTTATGTAATTATATTGCCTATGACTACATAGTAAACGTCCTTACTGAATATATACATAATAATGACCGAGGGGCTATTCACTCTGGAATATGATTTCACATTTCTCAAAGATTCAGTAAGTCAGTTAATGATTCCAAATGATTTCAGTGTCTAAATTAGAAATAGTTTGTTAAATCAAAACTCTGGCAAGGTACTTAAGGCATTTTAACTTGTGTGCCTTTCTTCTCCGCTATTCTTCTTTCAGCGCAGAGACTTGTGTCTTATTCCGCCTTATTATTACTTATTTCGCCTTATGTGTAGAAATCATTTAAATGCTCAAATCTTTTAGAAATAAAAAAATGTAGTTATTCGAAAATTTAAAGAATTGATAATACATTAAATGAATTAAATTAATTGAATTATTATTAAATTTTCAATTTTCCGTGCAAAGGTTTAGGCCGCCTCTTTTTTATGACTGAATAAATTCTTTTAATTTTCATTATAATGGAGCTAAAAAAATTTCTCTAGCAATTATTGATTGTTTTCGAAATTCTGTATAAAATAAGCGCAGGGTTAGGCCAATTTGTCTAGTTTTTAAGTAGATATTACAAAAATAGTATAAATTTCAATGTTTTCTTCAATTTTCAATAATTTCCGTAATAATCAACATTTTGCAATGTCCTTGGGCTTATTTTGAAGCTATTTTTTCATTGTATCACAGCAGCTTATGAGTATAACATGTAAAAAATTTCTTTTCGAATTGCAAGAACTTAAAGTTGTAACAAAAAAGTTGGAAAAATTTGAAAACATCTTATCTGTAGGCAAATCAGAATAAAAGTTTCAAGAATATATATTTTGAGGAAATTACATAGAAACTTCATGATTCTATATTGCATATAGTTTACAATAATATTTTTGTTATAGAATCAATATTGAAGTTTTGTCAACTTTTATGTTAAAACTTCAAGTTCTTGCAATTCAAAAAAAACTTTATAATTAAGATTTGTTAGCTTTTGTGATACGAGGAAAAAAGCTTCAAAATGAGCTCAAGAACATTGAAAAATGTTGATCATTTCCGAAGTTATTGAAAATTGAAGAAAACATTGAAATTTACACTATTTCTGTAATATCTACTTAAAAACTGGACAAATTGGCTTCACCCTGGGCTTATTTTATACAGAATTTCGAAAACGATCAACCTTTCAAAAATATATGTTCTTAGCTCTGGTATAATTAAAATTAACAGAATTTATTCAGCCATAAAAAAGAGGTGGCCTAAACATTTTGCACAACAGTGTGACCATTTGTGGAAAAATTAAATTGAAAAAGTAAATGAATTCTCCATATTATAATTAAAAATTATTTAATTAGGAATTAATTTTAAATTTAAACATTACATAGATTCTCAAATATGAAATTTTCTATACATATATTAACATGATTAATTTTTTTTCAAAATTGACAATTTTTCAATTTTAGATAAGAACATGTTTTCGAGATTACATTTTTAGGATCAATTTTCTACTAATTTTTCCGATGTAATTTAGCATTAATTTTCGCAACAGAACTTTTTAATGTAAATTTAAAATTTACTATTTATCGAAAAAATTTCCAATAGCAAAATTAATATGTCAACTTTGCTATTGATACTTTCATATTTCAGAATCTCTCGGAGAATCTGCATATTCTTTGAATTGTCGGGGTTATTTCGGCTCAGCTGATTCTGCGCTGTCGCATGCGCGAAAGTCGTCGCACAAGATTCTAACTTCTCCCGGATTCTTTTTCTTATTGCCTCTTATTCGCCCTTATTTGTCGTTATTCTCACTGTACCGTGCTACTCAGTAAGCTAAATGGGGATTTCCTTGCTTAAAATCTGATTTCTAATTCTAATAAACTCTGTAGCTTATTGATGTTTATCGAAATTTATTTTTCTTTATTTCTTACTATCTTGCGTTACATATAAGAGATTGAAGAAGATTTCAGTAATTAAAATGGTTAAATTCGTGAGTGAATAGCCCCTCGATAATGACATATATTATATGATCCCTACTCATAGTCCAAGAGCTAGCTACATAAAACAACCTCGATTCGGTGCCCAAGATCAAAGCTCTAAAGTTCTAAGAAAAACATTAATAAATCATCAAATGGCTAGTCTGCCAGTCAGCAACTTTTGCGTATGAAAATGGCAGCCGATTTTCCACGATGTAAAATTTGCAAAAAAAATTAAAAAGTTGGGCAGAAGTGAATGAAAAGTCCCGGGTAACCCCCTCCAGAACTTTATACGGTTCGCACGCCCAGCCTTTTCTTCGATATTTTTCAGACCTTAACTAAGAGCTGCGTGTAAAAGCAAAACGTTAACATAATGCAAAATCTTCAGCAGAAGTAATTTAGTGGAAAATGTCAACTTAATTATGAATACATGATTGTTCGCTAAACTTGCATGTTGAAGCTATCTTTGAATATGCCATTACAATTATTTTTAAATTCTACTCCAATTTTAAAAAAAATCATCACGATACGATTAAAACTCGCTTTGAAGGTCCAATTTTCAGCCGGTCGCTCGATTTTTGCCAGCCAGCGTGAGGCGAAGCGAGAGGCGGTGTTGCGTCATTCTCTTTCTGGCTGGCAAAAACCGAGCGACTGGCTGAAAATTGGACGCGCAAGAAAAAATGGGACATTTACAACGAGTTTTAATCGTATCGTGATGATTTTTATTTTAAATTAGGGTAGAATTTGAAAATAATTGTAATGGCATATACAAAGATAGTTTCAACATGCAAGTTTAGCGAACAGTCATGTATTCATAATTAAGTTGACGTTTTCCACTAAATTACTTCTGCTGAGGATTTTCCATTATGCTAAAGTTCTTCCATTACACACAGCTATTAGTTAAGGTCTGGAGAATGTCGAGAAAAAGGCTGGGCAAGCGAACCGTATAAAGTTTCCCTGGCGGACCGAAGGAATCGAATAGAGGCTCTGCGAAGTACCCGTAAAGACCCCATTGGGTCCGCATTCGGTTCCTTTA
This sequence comes from Belonocnema kinseyi, assembly GCF_010883055.1. NCBI lineage: Eukaryota > Metazoa > Arthropoda > Insecta > Hymenoptera > Cynipidae > Belonocnema > Belonocnema kinseyi. The sequence goes on along the minus strand of NC_046659.1, from coordinate 52,025,926 downwards.
AAAAAAAGTTTCAAAAAAGCAGCAAAATAAACTTTTAAATGGTTGAAATTCGGATTATACGTTGAAATTCCCTATAGAAGGTCACGGAATAATCGCAATAGTTTTTTTGCAGCGGTAAAAAGTTTAAAAAAATAAAAGACGTATAACGCCTGTTGACTGCTACACTTTAAACGCATCATCTGTAAGTAGGAGTAAACAGGCGTTATAGATCTTATATATATTTTTAACTTTTTACCGCTGCAAAAAAAAGTAATTCGATTGCTCGGCGAGTTTCTAATAGAAAATTTAACGTAGAATCCGAATTTCAACAGTTTAAAAGTTGATCTTGCTGTTTTTTTTAGTTTTTTTAAAAGGAACCGAATGGGGACCCAATGGGGTCTTTACGGGTACTTTGTAGAGGCTCCATTCGTTTCCTTCGGTGCGCCAGGGTTTGGAGGGGGTTTCCCGGGACTTTTCATTCGCTTCTGCCAAGGGTTTTCCAAACGGCTAAACTTCCGTCATCCCAGAGAACAATTCGTGCGCTCATGTCACGCGCACGTCGATGCGCACATGACATGCATGCCTAAATTCACCATGTTAGCCCACATTTTGTGATTGTAACTGAAGTGCGTGCACAAGGTGTGGCATAATGCAAGCATGTTTAAAGTCACCCTATGACGAAATGTTGCGGCGTGTATATTCGCGCAACATGAGTACCTAGGTGGGCACAAAATGTTTAATTTATAAATTAACCAAATTTATTATTTAATGCTCATAAAAGCTATAAATTTCCTTCTTAATAAGGGTGCAGATAGAGAATCTATATTCTTTGTAATCATTAGATTGAAAGAGATAAATAGATCTGCCGGCCAGTGTCTCCAGAACGTGGGATCTTTCGGCCCCCACCACTGTCCCATCTGGGAGCGACACATTCAACCGTAGCGTGTCGGTGAGTCGGCTCTGTTAAATGCTGTGAAGCCCAGCCTCGTGTAAAGCCGAAAATACACGAGCAGGAACCCGAGCTCTCCCGACCTTACGAATGACGATCTAGCTGCTCCTCAAATTTATTTAGGTTTTGAAATCCCGAGTTACCTTAGAACCATTAGGCTTATTGCAAAGAGGCAAATATAATTGACTTTATGTAAATAGATCTAGGATACAAGACTTCTGGGTCTAAAATGTTTCAAATTTACTGCTGCATACCTTAGTCATATTTTTAGTAAACAATGGATTTTGAACAAATAAAAAAAAAAATTTCGACAAAATAGTTTAATTTTCAATCTAAGAAATTTCTTTTGAAAATAAATTTTTCAACTTAAGCATTGTAGTTTATAGCAAAGATAGCAGTTGAAAAAAATTAATTTTCAAACCCAAATAAATGCGAATTTTCAACAAAAGAAATTAATTTTTATCTAAAACAAATGAATTTTTAGAGAAGAATTATTCGCCAACAAAGAAGATAAATTTATAGCTGAAAAGAAAATTTTTCAAGAAAAAAAAGTGTCAATAAAATTGTTCAATTTCCATCTATAGAAACGAATTTTAAACTAAAAAAAAAATAAGTATTCGATCAAAAATGGACTAGTTAAATTTTCAGACAAAAAATGGCATTTTCAAAGAAAGAAATTAATTTTCAACTAAAATTATAATGTTTCCACGAAAAATTGAATAGATAAATTTTCAGTTAGAAAATAATTATCAACCCCAAAAAATCAAAGTTTAAACAAAATATTTAAATTTCCAAGCAAAAAATTAAATTAGCAAACAAATAATTTAATTTTCAAACCAATAACTTTCTACCGAAAACAGAAATTCAAAAGTTTCAAAATCATTTTTAAAACAACAAAAATTTTTGTTAACAAAGTAGATCAATTTTCAACGGAAAATGGTTACATTATTAGTTTAAAAAATCAATTTACAACCAACAATTTTTCAGCAAAATAGTTTAATTTCCAAAAAAAAAATATATGAACTTTTAACCATTTTATACCAAAATAAAAGGAGTTTCGCCAAAAAATGCGCTTTCATCCAAAGAAATGAATTCTTGACTAAAATAGGTTAATTTTTAAACAACAAGAATAATTTTCTACCAAAAAAAAAAAGAATTTTTGACTGAGAAAGGTCAATTTCCTACCAAAAAGAAATTCAACCAAAAATGATAGAGTTAAATTTTTAGTATGAGAAAATGTTTTTTCAACAACAAAAAATCAAAATTTCAACAAAACAGTTCAATTATCAACCAAAATAGTTACTTAAAAAATTTTTAATTTTAAAATAGTTTCATTTTCGATGGAAGAAGTGAATGTTCGATTGAAAGATGTTTTTAAAAAAAACACACACACAATCGAATTTACAACAGAACAGTTCAATTTTCAAACATATAGTTGGATTTTTATTTAAAAAATTATTTTTCAACCAAAAATGGAAAAGAATGAATTCTGAGAGAAATTAATAAAACAGATGATAATTTTTTTCAATCATTTCGTAATTTTTCCATATTATATAATTTTAGAAAAAATAAAGAATTTAATTCTTATAAAGCCTTCTTGCGCAATTTTGTTGCACCATTTTTTATTACGTTTATGTTGGTTTGCAAAATTTGCTTTCAAATTTTAGTAAGTTTACAAGATATACAGAAATTTTAAAACGATTAAAAAATAATTCAAACTTGCAAAAAAATTGAGAAAAATTCGAATCATTCTTGAAGATTAGAAGGTCTGAAAATATTTAGAAAAAAAGAATTATTTTTCTAATAATCGTTTGAAAATTTTTAATAATTTTTATTTACAAAAATGTACTTTCAAACAAAAATTCAAAAAGAATTTTCAACACATCAACCGATCACCTAAAATTTAAAAGAAGAGTGTAGAAGATTTTAAAGCAAAATGTTTCAATTTGATAAGATTAAAAAGTTAAAAAAAATCTAAATTATTATTATTACACCATTAAGCCATTTCCCTTTCGGGGTAGGCGTGACTCACTCGGTAGGGGAAAGGAGTAGTGTGTGGAAAGCATAGAGATTTTTCAGATTGATCCAGAATTCTCGTGCTATTTATGTAAATAACACTTTTGTTCCGCAACACTGCTCCGACCCAGGTTGCTAATCAATCTCTCTAGCAATCACCCCAAGCGAAGAACCTCACGAAGTCCTTAAGTAAGGTTTCCCACTTGGGTCCATTAGCGGCCAAGGTCTTTTGTTTCAGGCGTCATTCACTCTACTGACACTCTTTTTATTAACTATTTGCTGCCATACTTTCCTGTCCTGGCATACTTCTCTAGCTTCT
>NC_046659.1:52018361-52022563 GCF_010883055.1 Belonocnema kinseyi | reverse complement strand
TCTTCTGCACCACATTCTTTTAGAATTATCTCGTTACTTACTTTGTCCATCAGGGTTTTCCCGCATATTATGCGCATGAATCTCATGTCAATTGCCTTAATTTTACTCTTATCTTTTTCTTGATAAGTCCATCTCTCGCTACCGTATAGTACAGTCGGTACAAATATAGAATTATGTATTGCCATTTTAGCTATATTTGATATATTTTTACTTCTGATAAAGGGACCTGCTCTACCAATAAACTTCTTACCTTCGTTTATGCGTCTATCTAACTCTTCACCTATTTTTCCGTCCCTAGTAAATAAGCTACCAAGGTATACGAGCTTATCAACTTGTTCAATTTTCGCATCATTTAATAAAATATTGCATAGTGTTTTCTCACTCTTTCCTTCGAACACCATAGTTTTTGCTTTATTTGCGTTCATTTTGAGGCCCATGCTCTTCATGCTTGCATCTAGTTTATTCAACATTCTTCGTAAGTCTACGATAGACTCTGCCATAACAACCTTATCATCTGCGAACGCTAATCCTCGTACCCTTACTGTTTCGAGATCCACACCCTCTTCGTTGAAGAGAGCCATGCTTAAACACTTGTCCATAAATAATATGAATAACCATGAAGACATAACGCATCCTTGTCTAACTACTTGAATAATATCGAAACAGTCACTCAGTTTCCCATTCACTCTTATACTCGGTTTGCTACCTGTATATATGGTTTTTATAGCTTGTAGGAGCCATTTATTGACTCCATACTCTTTCAGGACTTCCCAAAGTTTACTTCTATCTACCTTGTCAAAAGCTTTTTCTAGGTCAACAAATGCACAGACAACTTTTTTTTCTACTCTCAAACTTTTTTCTGTTATTTGCCTTAAGCTAAATATTTGATCCGTACATGACCTTCCTGACATAAACTCACTTTGGACTTCCCAAATCTTTGCTTCTATTATTTTCATTACCCTACGAATAAGTATTTTTGAATATATTTTACTTACGGTGCTTAATAAGCTAATCCCTCTGTAATTATTGCACTCGCTTTTATCTCTCTTTCTCTTGTATATTGGTACGATAATCGCTTTTTTTCCAATCGTCTGGGACGTCTCCCATCTGGAAACATAAATTTATCAATACGCACAGTCTATGTGGCATGCACGCGCCACCGTGTTTAAGCATTTCAGCGTTAATACCGACTACCCCGGCAGCCTTACCGTTTTTCAAGCTCTTAATTATATCCCTAACCTCAGTGACACAGACTTTTTCAATTGAGTTTTCCATCGCATCGTGTTCAACATCGCAGTTGTGGTATCCTATAGCTTCTCTCCGAATTGTCTTCTAAAATAGTCTCTGAAAGCCTCTAGTATTCCGCCTGCATCATATACCATTTCCCGCCTACTATTTCTCATGTTGACAAATTTTGTACTTTTGTTTGCTTTCATTTTTTATAAAGTAGTTTCCTGCTCTCTTCAAAGTCGATTTGTATTTTCATCTCTTCTTCTTCTCTAATTGTATCTTTACTTTCTTTAACTTATCGTTTGAGTATCCTGTTTTCGCGTCTATAATCATTTCTACGTCTATTTCTTTCCTCATTGCTAAGACCTGCGGTGTTCAAAGATCTCTTGTACGCTTCTCTCTTTGCTTTTTAGGCAGCCTGAATTTCATCATTCCACCACGCATCACCAGACATTCTTCCAACAACTGCGGTACCACACACTTCGATCGTACATCTAACAAGGATATCCCGTAACGTTGTCCAGACACCCTCTATATCTTTGTTTTTTATACGGTCCTCCCATGTTGCCCTATCTATGCTTTCGATTATCTTATTTTGGAAATCTATTCGCACATCCGGTTTCTGTAGGTTCTCAATTTTGATTCGCGTCTGTTTTGCTTTCTTGGTTCTCTTTTTTCTCCATCCCCGACCTAAGTTAATTTTTGAGATCAGAAGGTAATGATCAGTATTGCATTCAGGACCCCTCATGACTCTTGTATCTTTTACTAACTCTCTCAGTCTTTCATCCGCAACAATAAAGTCAATTATACTGCGGTTATTTCCTTTAGACCAGGTGTACATGTGGATAATTTTATGTCTAAACCAAGTATTTGTAATAAACAGACCCCTTTCTAAGCATAGACCAACAAATTTATCTGCGTTATAGTTTGTTCTTGGATCCCCAAAATTACCTAATACTCTTTCTGTATCCTGATTTTGGATGCCCACTTAACCGTTCATGTCTCCTAGTAGAATCATTCTTTCCCCATGTTCGCAAATGTTTATTGTGTCATTTAAAGTGTCCCAGAAGGCGTCTTTTACTTCTCTAGGGTCACTATCAACTAGCGCGTAGCATGCTATGATAAATAGTCTTCTGATTCCTACTTTCATTCTAGCCCACAGCAGTCTGGGAGATACGAAACCATGGTCTCCGAGATGCTGCTTTGTTCTTTCATTTAAAATCATGTGATTCACTGTTTACTCCTGACCATATTTCAAATCCGCCTTTGAACATGCCGTTTTTTATGTCTTTGGTTTTGCATCCCTTTTTCTTTGTTTCAGGCACACATAAAATGTCTAGTTTCTTCACGTCCATAGTTTCACGCAATTCGTTTACCTTGAGATCATTTACTCCCCTAGCATTCCAAACACAAAGTCTCCATTCGTCGCCTGAAACATGACCTTTAGATTTTCCGTGTGCATGCCTTTTGTTAATAAAAGTTCCAGGCCTTTCCGAGGCTATTTTGTAGTTTGTATTATTCATTGTTTAGATTATACGCCCAACTAACACCTTTATGCAATAAGTTTATTTTCTGAGTCGAAATCATGTCAAAGTTAAGTATCAAATCTTCATATGGTGGAGATTGTAGTTCTAACGTCAGTCCCACCAAAAACTTCAGTTAATAAGGGAGGGTTGGGAGAGGGGGAGGTAGAACTGGAACCGGGAGAGTCGTCTTGGGTTTGTGGTTTTGTTTTCATGCTGAGAAGGTCACCAGCCTTTAGTAGCAAATTATGAATTTAGGATGCTTCGAAATATTTGTTTTTGATTTAATGAAAAATCTCTTACATTCCTCAAACTTGCTATTTAAGACTAGATGTGAAAAATAATTAAAGTACCTAAGCGATCCTCGCAACAATCAGAGAAACATTAATGGGATAATTAGTGATTGAATGAAGGGAATAAAAACACTAATTTCGATTAAGCGACTCATTGTTCCAATTAGTCGATTAGAACGTTAGTGTCTCGATAGACAAGGCAAATTGGTTAAATATTTATCAACCATTCCTTGGGCGTTTTCAATTAGATTACGATGACTTTTTATTCTTGGGTCGCAAGTTCCAAGTCGTAAATTCGTAATGTAATAATGAGTGCAAAATTTGCACAGTTTGCTAGCTTTTTATATTGGCCTGCGCACCCATCATAATCGCTATTAACTCATAGAGGCTTGAGTGGATATGAATACAGAAAAAAGGTGGCCGAAAAAAAGCGGAAATTGGAAGATGTTATTACGAAATCTGCGAAACTTGATAGTTTTGTCAAGAAAAAAGAAAAACAGTGTGACTCCACTAACCTCGAAAGCCTTTCGACAAAAACAACCTCGAAAGGTAACTTATACACAATTCTATAGCCAATTATTTATTATTTGTAAACTTTTCTTCTCTTGTGCAAGCTATAATCGCAATTATGTATTATTTATCATAGAAATGAGCTCCATACACTAGATAGTACAACTACAGCAAATGACGTGACTGCAGCTGAAACTATAGGTAGTGACCTGAACATGATCAAATTATTTTTGTCATTCATTTAAACATCTTAGCCTAGTAAACGATCACTTCTTAGTATAATTTATATAGGTGAAAGAAAATTAAAAAATTAATTTTGATCGATTACTGGGGCATTTGCCTTTATTAAATTTTGTCACGATAGGCTGTTTTTTTTAATTACAATTCTTTGTAATATTTGTTTTAATGCAAAATTGAGCTCTCTAATTTGTAATTTTTTTATAATGTCAATAATATAATTTGGATTGTTTTTCTGTATAGACAACAATATCACATCGGTTGATCATGATTTCATCGCAAATCGAGATACTAGCGATATAAAGCAACGCATTGAAAAAGAAGACGATGAAACCAAAAGTTTTCTCTCTAATGACCCAGCTACCTGGCCGATCAGTGATTCTACTCGTGACTACATTGCACTCCACGG
>NC_046659.1:52017134-52018261 GCF_010883055.1 Belonocnema kinseyi | reverse complement strand
GCGGAGTTCGGAGGGAATTAACTTCTGAAACTTAGTTATTACTGCAAATTTTTCGTTGATTTCTGTGTATGATGCACATCTACTATTCAACTCGCTCAACAACTCATCTAGAATAACGTTAAATGCATCAACTCTAAATTTATCCCGCGCTGACAATTCTAGTTCCCCGTCTCGTGTCTCATCAGCTTTGAGTTTTCTCTTTCCTGGACGCTGTGTTTCAGAACGGTATTCCTTGATTTCTGACATGTTTAATGCTCGTATTTCGTAATAATCAAACTGATCCCGAGTTTCGTCAACAATTTTAATGAGAGCTTCATACTGATTCACAACTTCATCAATGCTAATCTTCACATTTTGAAGTCTAAGATTAACTGCATTAAATCTTGAGAGGAGAAAATCCCACAAAGAAAGCATGAAAGTGAATTCGAGACTTTCGAGTTGATTTCGGATGCCTTTTGCTTCTTGTCTTGCGATAGGATTTTCACTAATGTTCTCCTCAATTTCTTTCAATGCTTTTATTATTTGGGATAAGCATTGATTTAAAACAGAAACAGCATCAGCGCGAGCCGACCATCTAGTTGTCGAAAAAGATTTCAAAGTCAAAGATTTTTCTTGAGCACATCGTTTGAGAATTGCCCAACGATGCGTTGAAGCCGAGAAAAAATTGTACACCGATTGTACTATAGCGAAAAAATTGGAAGCTTCAGAACAACTCCCTACAACATGAACCCCGACTAAATTTAATGAATGACCTGAACACGGATTCTATTCTGCGAGTTCATTAAGTAATTTAATTCTCGCTTGAAGACCAGAATATTGACCTGACATATTTTTTGCATTTTCATACGATTGACCCCTGCAGTCAGCTATATTGATGCCATAGTGTTCCAATGTGTCAAAAACTGCATCAGCTACGTCTTTCGCTTTATGTACAACGTTGTCAATAAACAATAAAAACCGTTCAACAAGCTGGCCATTATCTCTTACATATCTTAATACAAATGACAATTGATCAATACGTGCAGTATCTGGAGTTGAATCGACGATAATCGAAAAATATTTAGCATTCTTCACTTCTGATACTATATTTTTCAGTACTTCACGTGCCATAATTTCAATGAATTCTT
>NC_046659.1:52014310-52017034 GCF_010883055.1 Belonocnema kinseyi | reverse complement strand
GACTCGAAAAGCTTTGGAAAATGGTTCACAAAAAAAAAATAGGCACGAAAAATCACGTTTTTTTTGTTTAAACTGCATTTTGGGATAATAAATAAATTTTTTTAAGGAATTTCATTAGCACCGTCGGAAAGAGGAGATCTTAAGCAATAAAAATATATATGTCTCAATTTTTTCTAGTGTCGAATAGTCTTAGTTATTGGCCGTTGAAAAGCAGTGTACCGGTAGTGGCGTTTTGGCCGTTAGGGTTAATATTTCTTGCATTTACTCGATTTTTATCTATTTATTATAATCTTACCAAATTGAAACTTTTTGCTTTAAAATCTTCTACAGTCTTCTTTTAAATTTTATGAAAGCCTTTCACATGTTTAAAAACCTTTTTTAATATTCTCATAATGTACGTTTTTTAAAATAAAAAGTCATTAAAAATTTTCCTACCCACATTGAAAAAGTTCTGTTTCTAATCTTGCCGGACCTTCTAAGCCTTTTAATCATTAAAAACTATTAAATTTTTCCTTATTTTCTTTGAAATTCGGCAAAATAAAATTTAAAAAAATTATATTAATTATTCGTAGAAACCTAAAAAAATTTTTTCATTTTCGTGAAATCTTAAAAAATTCTTTAAAAAATCTTTACAAATTTTAATTATTTTCTAATCGGTTCAAAATTCCTGAATATATCTTCAACTTACGGAAATTTAAAAGCACATTTTTTAAACCAAAATAAATTTGAAAAAAAGTGCAATAAAGTTGCGCAGAAGGCTTGATAAGAATTAATTTTCTTATTTTTTTCTAAAATTATAGAATATAGCAATATTGCCTGAACTTTCATTCTCTTGACACCCTGCACAATTCGGTTTACTTACAACTCTTCCAAATAGCCAGTTAGCCACCGAAAACGAATCGTGAAGTGGGGGGGGGGGGCTCGTGCATTTTCGGCTCTACAGGAGGCTGGTCTATGCAATATGTAGCAGAGCCGACTCACCGATACGCTGCGTTTGAACTTGTCGCTCCCAGATGGGAGAGTGGTGGGGGCCGAACAATCCCACGTCTGGAGACACTGCTGCCGCCTAGCCCATAGTCCAGGAGCTGGATAGGATCTCGTCTGCATTAAAGAGGTAAAGGATAAAAACTATGTAGTCTTATGTATTTTGACCCGCTGAATCCAATGGTACCGGTTAATTTTGCGATAAGTGCCTAGGTTTTGTTTAAAACGCAATTGTTTAAACAATGATGAAAAAATGATTTTTTTCAATGGGACAATTTTTTTTAGATAATTTGAGGCATTTTAAGAAGAAATGGTCCCTTGTCATTTTTTTGTAAAATGCATATTTGAAAAGTTATGAATTTTTAAAGTTCAAAATTTGACGATTTTTTGCAATTTTGAATGTTAATAATTTTCGATCTATTGAATATTTTGAAAAAAAAGAATCAACTTATTCTTTAAGTCTTCCTCTACCTATTAACCATAAGGAATGTCGGATTAACCAGTTGAAGCCGTTGTTATTGATATTTACAAATAGCGTGTTTTGGCGCACGACAGCGCAGCGGCGCGGTGTGAGTGACTGCTTGGCTATGGATGCCGAAGTAGGAGGCAATTTCTCGAGATCACATTTTGCTGTACTCCAATGGTATATTTGATACCGGAGTTCATTAAAATTTTTTCATTGTGTGCTTTTCTGAAAAACATTAACCAAATATTCTTCAGCTGTTTCTTTGCAGCTGTGCAAAGCAGCAGCTGACGAACCTGAAAGAATTATCAATTTGACGTCCAGATTGGCAGGACGTATAAAATATAACATTTTTATCAATAAGTGTAATAATTATTTTGTAAAAAATGTTTTGTTGAATACCAAAATCTGAGGGAATGGCATATTCAGCGAGTGGGTTCGCTAGCACGAGCTCGAGCGCCAAGCAGTCACTCACAACGCGCCACTGCGCTGTCGCGCGCCAAAACACGCTATTTGTAAATATCAATAACAACGGCTTCCCACTGGTTAATCCGACATTCCTTATGGTTAATAGGTAGAGGAAGACTTAAAGAATAAGTTGATTCTTTATTTTTTTCAAAATATTCAATAGATCGAAAATTATTAACATTCAAAGTTGCAAAAAATCGTCAAATTTTGAACTTTAAAAAATCATAACTTTTCAAATATGCATTTTACAAAAAAATGACAAGGGACTATTTCTTCTTAAAATGCCTCAAATTATCTAAAAAAAAATTTGTCCCATTGAAAAAAATCATTTTTTTATAATTGTTTAAACAATTGCGTTTTAAACAAAACCTAGGCACTTATCGCAAAATTAACCGGTACCATTGGATTCAGCGGGTCAAAATACATAAGACTACATAGTTTTTATCCTTTACCTCTTTAATGCATACAGGATCCTACCCAGCTCCTGGACTACCAGTCCCAGTGCGTGGCAGTGATCCCAGATCTGAAACGAGACGTGGTCTAATACTATGACACGCACTGAATTGCGCGCGCAACCCATTTCTCCTCTTCTGAATTTGAAAACTCGAAGGTGCACGATTGCCTGTAGGAACACTTCGGCGGTTCTATTTATATCTCTATCTGCTTTTGAAATAAGATGAAGAAATTGGGATTTTAATATTTCCAGATTTCGATGCTGGGCTGGCGATTCTCATGATTTGAATACTTCGCGCGCCTCTTAAATGCGTGTATTTTGATGTTACGTTACTTCAAGTATAAAATATAAATTA
>NC_046659.1:52007811-52014210 GCF_010883055.1 Belonocnema kinseyi | reverse complement strand
TGAGGGTTTTTTAAAGGACACCTCGGGAACTGCACGTTACTCCACGACTAGCGACTGTAATTATAAGAAAATTGTATATTTATGAACTGATTTCGCTTTGTTTTGCTTATTTTATTATGTAATCTGCGGGTCGTCGCCGACTGCGAGGTATTTCGAGCGACATCTTGAACACCTGGGAATACAGAGGACACCTAGGGAACTAGAGTTATACGACGTTGGGCATTATGTGGAACTTCAAGTTATTCAAATTCTCCCGCCGAAACATGGACTACCAACCAACGATTTTATGAGTACGTCACCCCTCAAGAAGACTTTTGTTGAGATGCCGACTGGATTTGACGAATATTCTAGACTGTTTCAAAAATTCCAAATTCGAGTTCTCCACCTGGCGTAGAATTCTACGGTACTTCTTTAAGAAGTTTTTATTCTTATATCCCCAGCATGACTAGTGGGAGCTCTTTAGCCAATGCCCGGACTATTACTATTGGGACTATTGGTACCAGAGGAGATCTATTGCTGATGACAGGATGAATTTGGGCTCCAGGCTGTAGCCAATAGGTCTTACCGGAGAGTAAAGAGAATAATTATCCATCGACTAAAATACGTTTGGTTGGTCCAAAATCGTGACAAGAGGAATATAAAAAGGACTACGCGGACCGCTAGCACCCCTAGTAGTCGGCACTGAAGTCCACTACGACACACTGCCTGCCGTCCCGCCAACTTCAAGCAATCAGCGCTCGAGCGACAGGAAGGAGGAGGCGAGAGGAGCAACGAGCCGGGAGCACGCCGAGACTCGTTCTCACTTACCGTTGGTGTTCCCGGAGTGTCCATTCTCGCTTTGATGACTACGAGTTTCTGTTTTGTGGGTGGATTGTCGGGATCGGAGATTTTAGGATTAAGGATTGGAGATTCAAGGAATTCAGGGATTAATTTTCAAGACTATTTCTGAGGGCGGATCGGGAGACTGCTGTGGCGTAGAAAACTGTGGTAAGACTCAATACTTTTCTAGTCGGTCTGATACACTGGTTCAACACGTGGCCACTTTCGACAGAATTTAATTTTGTGTTTAAGTAGAATGCATATTGATGGATCCGATTCTTCCTGTTGCGTATATTAATTCGGCTCACACGGAGCCCGGTCTTTGAGATAATTGTATGGCACGTGGTCGAAATGGGGTCCATTTACTGGATCTGATTGTAGAGTCGAAATTCGTCTCAGCGATCCTAATGATGGTTATGCCATTAAATGATTTTATTCTTTTGTCATGGTGGATTTTTGGGTCATTTAAATGTTTCTCGAATATGCTTATTTTTTGGCCAGTTGTTTTATTGCTATTTTTATATCTGGTTATGCTTAATATATTATATACCATGCTCTGTTTTGCCACCGGATTCATTGCAGGAATGATTATTTCTGATTATTGTGATTTTTTTTATGTGTAATATTGATTTTGCAATCTCCCCATTTGAGTACTGTATATGGTTATTTTATTTAGTGTTTATTAACGAAACTCTGATCACCATTTTTTGTGAATATGACCCCCCCCCCTAATTTTCGGTAAGTTTCTAAAATTATGACCGTTCCTTATTTTTGACCTTTGCCCATCTTTTTTTGTGTCTGAATGTGACCATCCCTTAATTTTGGTAAATGTACAAATTTATAACCATCCCTCTATACTGTTAAGTTTAAAGATTTCGACTACCCCTTTTTTTACGATTATGACCATATCCTTATTTTCGACTTTGACGAACTTGTTGACTATGACCGTCCCATATTTTCGATTTGATGAAATTACTGACTATGACCGTCCCATATTTTCGATTTTGATGAAGTTACTGACTAGGACCGTCCCATATTTTCGATTCTGATGAATTTACTGACTGTGAACAATCCTTATTTCTGATTTTGATTAATTTTTAAACAATGACCACCCCTTATTTATGATTTTTATTAATTTATTATCTATAACCACCCTCTTATTTTCGACTTTGACGAACTTGTTGACTATGACCATCCCTTGTTTTCGAATTTGATTAATTTATAAACAATGACCACCCCTTATTTATGATTTTGATTAATTTATTAGCTATGACCACCCCTTATTTTCGATTTTCATTTATTTAATAGCCATGACCATCCCCTTTCTGAGTATGATCACCCCTTAAATTTGATAATTATGACTGCCCCCTATCTTTCATGAACCGACGGACTATGACCACCCTTTTTTGGGGTTTTGATTTCATTATCCCCCTTGCTGAGTTATCGTTAGCCCTTTTTCTTTTGTTTTGGTTATCCCCTCTTGAAATGGTAGACATCCAATATGACTACCCCCTCAGAGTTCCGTTTGCCCCTTGTTACCTATTATATTAATTTTGTGCCCCTTCCAGACTACCCTTTTTAGCCAGTCGTACCTTTATACATTTTCGTTAAGAGTACGACTTACACTTAACCTCCTAAAATGTACGCTGAGAGGTTATGTTAGTTTTTTTTGTAGTTCATTAACATGTACTTCATTGTAAAGTCATGGAGTAATGCCAACGGTAATGAGCCTAATCTATTATAGATTAGTTAGTTTAGGTTATGTATAAAATTGTATTCAGATCATTTTTCTTGAGAGTTAAAATGTGTTTTGAAAACTTTATGGTATAGTGGAATAGGATTGTCACCTAACAAACAAGATAATGTATCACCAGGAGAATTAATGTATATTTAAGGTTAATAAACCACTTGTTATTTGTAATATTAAGATTTTAGCTGAACTATACTATATCTATACTATATCTATACTATATCTAATGGAGATTAAGTTGTGATATTGGGCTTTGTTGCCAAATTTTGCGCTTATTGAGTTATGTTGTAGAATTTTATTGCGTTTGAGATTTTGCTGTAGAATATTGTTAGTTGAGACTTTTTTTTGATGTTTCGAGTGGCTGTGGAAAGCCTGGCGCCCAACCTAACTTTAGAGAATTAGTTCTTGAATTTTAGTGTCCGGAAGATATAGTACCGAAGGTAGGTGTTGATTTTGTTTTTGTAAATAAAATAACATTTTCACAATGGCGCCCAACGTGGGGCAGGCGTAAGATCTTGAAAAAAGAAATCCCTTTGAAATTTTTTTTTTCGGAAAATCGAGTTTTAGCAATTTTGAGTATTCCTATTGAAACAATTTCCTGGTAGGAAAATATTTATTAGGATAATTAGCTAGATTTAGAGTAGGAGTCTAGAAAGTAGACAAGTATTTAGTTAAGAGTATTACTCCAACCTGGAACAAGTTTGATCTCAGAATCAAATTAAGAACCCTCAAAGCTTTTTGAAAGTAAAAGGTTCAGAAATTTCAGAATAATTTCACATATATTTCCTGTTCGGAATTTCACATAGGAAATTTCTGAAAAATTTGACCCGGTGTAATTCCATAAAAATTTATAAACCCCTTTAACCTAAATAACCCCCTCGGAAACTCGGACTATTATTGTTCACAGAAATCATAATAAACTAGGATTGTCGGTTTTATAGAATTTATCGATTAGAGTCTCACATGCTATTCGTTTATTTGTACTGGACAAATCTCAATTAAAAATTGCGGATAAAGATAGTCCCGTTGATTTTTGGATATTTTCGTTGAGTAAGAAAGATTTAATCACGGAGCTCGCTAACCTAGATTACCGACTGATGGAGTTGCTCTGGTCTTACGAGAACGGTTGTTAAGATTTGAACGCGCGACGCGAAATGAAATCGAATTTGTAGATCCTACGGAGGAATCAAGAAGATCAAGGAGCTAATCTATAGACGAGACACAAGAAATTTGTGTATCCGACGTAGAAAGAGACAAAACAAGTCCGGGAGATACGATTTATGATATTAAACGAAAAATTAATTCGGTTAAAGATCAAGTAGAATTTCAAAATAAAGACGAGAAACAAAGATCTATAGAATCAACAAAGGTCAAAATCGCGTGTCAGACTATCGAATTGTCGAGTCCAGGTAAATATAATACGGTTGTCCTTGATGATAGCTTAGAAGGACAAGCTTCGGCTTTGTGTTTAGATCCGTCGCGTGGAGCCATAAGGCGAAAGACACAACAACACCTGAATTTAAAATCTAAATTACCTTTAAGAATAGAGGAAACTACTAGTAATTATCCGGAAAATAATTTTCATCATTTTGATAGATCGTACGAAAATTTCGATGCCGTTAAAAATAACCAAAGACGCGTAGGCCATGATACTCTCTCACACCCAAACCGAAGACACTATCCCTTGTATCATAAGGACGATCAGCATCTTATGAGGGATCCTTGTCGTCATTTAGATCATTATAGACGAGCGAGAAATCCCGAAAATTACGAAAATGATTTTCACTCAGCTGACACGTTCAGTGATCCCAGATCTGAAACGAGATGCGGTCCAATACTATGACAGGGCTATCTCCGTGTGAATATAGTAGGAGACGCTGTAAATGACTGAGTTGCGCGCGCAACCCATTTCTCCTCTTCTGAATTTGAAAACTCGAAGATGCACGATTGCCGCTTGATATGCGTATATTTTGAGGTTATGTTATTTCATGTATAAAATATAAATTATATAAGTATTAATACTATTATATATAATTATATAAGTATATTAATAATGATAATATTATAATTATGTTATATTATAATAGCCTATTTTTTATTTGAAGGTTCATCTCTTTCGTTAAAAATACATTTTTGAAACTGACAATCAATCAATACCATTTTTGGTTAAGAAATCATGTGTTTTGTTAAAAGGTCGTCTTTCTTTGTAGAAATTAAATTTTTTTATGGAAAATTTATACTTTTTGATTAAAAATTACATTTTTCGGTTGAATTATGAACTATAAATATGTTTTGGTTGTAAAGTCTTTCTGTTGTAAATGCAAATATATTGTTAAAAATTATAATTATAAGTTTTCGGTGGAAATACTCTTTTTGTTTTTAAAATTAAATAATTTCGTTTAAAGTTCATATATTTAGTTGGAAATTGACCTTATTTAGTAGAAATTTAATCCTTTTGGTTGAAAATTTTATCATTTTTGGTCAAAGATGCAACTGTTTGGTTAAAATATCAACTGTACATCTTCTTGGGTTTGAAAGTCGATTATTTCACTAAGAGTTGAACTACTTTGTCAAAAACAATACGGTTTTTTAACAAGGTTTTTTAATTATGATTGAAAATTTAACTATTTGGTTGAAACTTTAACTCTTTCATTGAAAACTTATATTTTTCACTTAAAAATTTCAACTTTTTGTAGATAATTCGTCTTTTTTACTTTAAAATTAAATATTTTCTTTAAAAATGCATGTATTTTATTTAAAATTTGTCTTTTTTGTAGATAATCAATTTTCTTGGTCGAAAATTCATCTTCTTGGTCAAAAATTCACCTTTTCCCTTGAAAATTTAACAATTTTGTTAAAAATTCGTTTTTTTTTCATATTCAATTCAATTTTTTAGCACAGTTTTTATCTGGAAATTGTACTATTCCATTTTTTTAAAACTTTATCCTGTACATTTTATTAGTTAAAACACCAATTATTTAATAGAAAATTAATTTATTTTGTTTAAAAGTAAACTTTTGGGTTGAAAATTGATTTATTGTGTTAGTTAGATTTTTTTTCCTAAAATTAAAAAAACTGAAAAATAAAAAATTGCCTTAAAATCGTCCTGATTCCTTTTTTTTTTAATTTTTGTTATTCTTTTTGATTATTTTACAATTCTCAAAAGCATTTTTTTTTAAATCTGCAAAAATCTAAGTCGTGTTTCAAATTATTTCAAATAATTTCAAGTTTCAAATTAATTTTGAATATTATTCTAAATTAAAATTGTAGCGTTCAAACTTAAAATTTAGCTCATTACAATTTTCACAAATCAAGGCTTTCTATTTCTAACCACTTTGTTCAAATTTTTAGTTTTTAATTGTTGTTTATAATGGCTTGTCCCGGATCTGAATTATATTTTTTTTTTCAAAAAATCTCTGATCCAATTCAGAAATACATACAATTGCTTTGAAAAAAATTTTTAATTCAGAAATATTTCATTTAAACGCTCAATAATTCATACGTATAAAACACAAACTTTTAACACCTTTTAATTTTACAATTTTTTAAATTAACTTATTTTAAAATATGAAATAACCGTTTAAAAATGTTTGTGACTTTAACATTTTAGAGATTTCTGGTTAAAAATTACAAAATACGCTATTATTTCTAAGGTTCAAAATGATAATAATTCAAAAAAATTTCAGTTCGTAACATTAAAAATTGAACGATTAAATTAATTTTTTAAATAAAAACTTTTTAAAATAAAAGTAACATTGTTTTTATTTTAAGTTGTTCCAGATTAATATTTTTGCATTGTTATTTAGAGATAAAAATTTTAGTTCGCCAAT
>NC_046659.1:52002884-52007711 GCF_010883055.1 Belonocnema kinseyi | reverse complement strand
AAATTAAAATTCGAAAATTTTTTCTAAAGCCTCCAGGGGACTTCGTTTTCGCACGAAAAAATTTTATGTGCCCTTATTGCATCCGGACCCACAATTACTCAATTTTTATCTACAAATGTTTATGGGTAAATTATACATTCAAATTAAAAAACTTCACTTGCAAATTAAGAATTTTTCAAAAACAACAATCAAAATTGTAACGTTCAAAGTTTAAAGGCTCTTCGAAATTTTAAAGATTTCAGGTTTTCTATGTCAAACAATTCAGTTAAAGATTCTTTACTTTTAAATATTTGGGTTAAATTTACTTGAAAATCAAAATTTAAGATATTTAAATTAGACCAAAATACAAATTAAAAATCTCATTTAACGTCCAATAATCAAATTGATGCGAAATCCTGTTAAATAAAAAAATGTTTTTTATTTTTATTTTATTGTAATTTGATGATAATAAAAATAAAGAAGGCGAATGAAAGAAAAAGAGAAAAGAGGGGATGTGGTTGGCTGCCTTCTCATTTTTCTTTACTCTTTTTTATTTTTGTTCGAAAATTTTATTTGTTTTTTTTCAGATTACAATTGGATTTTTGGTTTTTGTTTATTCGCTGTGGTCAAAATTTGGTCGTTGTAAATTCAAGAAATATTTAAAAGAATGGAAGAGATTGAAATCTAATTTTAAACTTAAATTTTGTAGAAATGTATATTTTCAAAGATTTCAAAAAAATAAACTTTAGAAGCTTTAAGGGAAATATTAGCAATATTTAAAAACTTGAAAAAATGTCTCAAAATTTATCAATTATTCGTTGATATCTTCCAAATTTCTAAATTTTCTAAACTTTTTTTAAAAAGTCTCGAATTTTCCTAATATTTTTTTAAATCCAATAAAACAAAAAATTTTAAGTCCTCTAGGTTCTTTTTTGATACATCTCTTTCAATGCTATTTTAGGCTATAATCACAATTTTGAGGATTTTAAGAGCAAAAGCCAAAATGTTATTAACTTGACCTCATTCAAACGATTAATCATTCGACAAAAATGTTGTAAAATTTTTATTGGAATGTGATGTGGAAAGGAATTTCATTAAAAAATGTGTAGGATTTTCTGAACAGAAAACAGCAAGAATTTCTGAACTTTCTTATTTTTATTTTTAAGTATATTTTAATCTGTTTTACGTTTAGTGAAAAATCATATGCTAAAAAACGATATGAGCAATATCTATTTCTTCAACTTCAACTATAATTTGAAAGGCGATTCTTCATAGTATTTTACTAACTAATGGATATATTTTTATAATTTTATTCCTGAAATCCTTTCCCTAAGGTCAAACATGGTACACAAATATCGTAAAATTTAAAAAAACACAAAATATTTACAGGAATTTTTTAAATAAAAATCAATGTGTGTCATATTCAAATAAAATTTGGCAATATTTATAAAAGTATTATTATTTTTAATTAAAAAAATTAATGTATAGAGAATACAGTTTTTATTCGAAATTTTAAGACGGTTTTTTGTACCATATTTGACCCTCGGCCAGGATCAAGGAAAAATAAACTAAAAATATGTTCATTAATTATTAAAATGCTACAAAGACTTACCTGTACATTTTTTTTCTCTTTTTATAATCATGAGATATTTCTTTATAAAACAAATTTTGTTGGATTTATTTTACAATTATTTACAATCAATATCCAATTACTATTATTTTACAATTAAAATAAAATTGTAAAAGATCAATTTTATAATTTTGAGATAAGTATTTTAAGGGATTAAAGATTTTGTAAAGATTTCATATACAGTAAAATAAGTCTTATCAGTTTGTTTATAAATTTATATGTAAATAATTATTATAAGAATCTTAAGAAAATTGAAAAAAGATTTTCGAATAGATCAGATGTGTCAGAAAAGATACTATGAGATTTTAAAGACATTTTATTTTTATTTTATAGGATTTTAAAAAATATTAAGAAAATTTCTTATCTATTTAAAATGTTTTAAATTGAATTCTTCAAGATATTGGTAACTCTTGAGTTTTTATCAAAAATTAAAAAAATAATTCAAAATGTAGAAAAAAATGTCCTTATAATCTTTTAAATTTTCCCAAGCATTTTAAGAAACTATGTTTATTCTCCTGAAATCTTTCGAGTTTCTTTTAAGGTTCCTAAAGTTTATCTTGCGTTTCTAAAACATTCCTAATATTTAAATTTTGTTGAATCTCATTAAGTCTACTAAATACTTCCTGAATTCACTTGATTATTTACTTCTTTTGAAATTTTTAATCTTATCAAATTGAAGCATTTTGCTTTAAAATCTTCTGCCCACTTCTTTTTAAATTTTAGGAAATCCTTTGAGGTGTTTAAAAATCTGCTTGAATTTTTTTAAGTTTATTTTTTTCTAAATCATTAAAAACTTTCACATGATTATTATAAAAATAATTCTATTTTTTTAATCTTGTCAGACCTTCCAATCTCTAAGCTTTAAAAATTATTCAAATTTTTCCTGATTTTTTGTTTAATTCTGCAAAATTAGAAAAAAGGCCTTTCATGTTTTTCAGATGCTTTAAAAATATTTGAAATCTTTTGCAATGTTTTGGAATGTTTAAAAATACTATTTACAAATTAATTTTTTGAAACAAAAAATTATGTTAGTTATTCCTTTAAAAATCTTTACAGGTTTTAAATATTTTCGAATCGTGTCAAAATTTTTGAATATCTCTAAACTTACTCAAATTTGAAAGAATTATGCTTCTTAATTTTTCTAAAGTTAAGTAATATGGAAAAATTACAAAATTTTGGTTCAAAATATTTTTTCGTACTTTTTAAACATTTTAAGAAATAATAAAATATGTTTTGTAATTTTTTTTTCAATTTTCTGTTAGAATTCATTCCAAAACAATTATTTACATTTTTTCCCAAGGACTTTATTTCATTATCTTTCATTATCTGAAAGTCTTTCGTTTATTGACTTTTATTATTGTTTTTTAAAAATTTTAAATACATATCTGTTATATCTTATCAAAATTTAATATAAAAGTCTTAAATGTGAAGTGTATTTAAATACTACAATTGTTAATGTTTCCAAATTTTTTAAAATAATTCAACAAATTGTATGTGTAATTAAAATAAAAATTTTTTTTAATTTCATTCAGCTTATTCCACGTTATCTTTTTTGAATTTTCAAAATTTATGTAATTACTTATTCTGATTGGAATTAATTGAACCTCCTGCGATTAAAATCGGCGATTCTGCTTGAGAAGAAATGTGCTAGAAGTAATTTTAAAAAAATCATTCGAATTTTAATTTTAAAGACTGATAATTGTATACAATTTCCAGGCGCATCTTTCTTATTCTTCTACAAGAATCGAAAGGTTTTTCAGTTTTTAAATCAGTTTATCCTACGTTTCTAAAACTCCTCTGAAGTTTAAATTCTTTTTTAATCTCATCACTTCTACTCAATATTTATTGAATTTATTTTATTATTTAAATTTTAAAAAATTTTTCAAAATAAAAAATCATTAAAAATTTTCACACGATAATTCGAAAAATATTTGTTTTTTTTCCAATCTTGTCAGGTCTTCTAATCTTGGAAAATTATTTAAATTTTTCCTGTTTTTTTTTTATTTTGCAAAATTCAGAAAAAATTGACTTTAAAATGTTTCAGATATACCGACAATTTTTGACGTCTTTTTGAATGTTTTGAAATTCTTGAAAATAATCTTCTTAAATTAATTTTTCGAAATAAAAAATTATTTTAATTATTTCTAGGAACCTAAAATAAATTTTTCATTTTCGTGGAAACTTACAAAATTCTTGAAAAATCTGTACAAGTTTTAATTATATTTGAATCCTTTCAAAACTCCTAAATATCTCTTAAACTTACTGAAATTTTAAAGTAGATTTTTAAACCAACATATAATTTAAAAAATTGTGTAACAAAATTGCACAAGAAGGCCTAATAAGAATTATGTTCCTTAATTCAAGCAGTGAAAAAATTGACTCATAATCTTGTAAATTTTTCCTAGGAATTTTAAGAAAAATAGTTTTACCTCCTTGGAATCTTTCGGAATTTCTTTGAAGTTTCTAAAGTTTATGTTTGAATTCTTTAAAAATCTAAGTTTCTGACAGAAGTTAAGTTTAAAATTCGATTTGAATCTCTTCGATTCTTCTTAACCCTTAAACGGCCAAAACGCCACTACCGGTACCCTGCTTTTCAACGGCCAATAACTAAGACTATTCCACACTAGAAAAAATTGAGACACATATATTTTTATTGCTTAAGATCTCCTCTTTCCGACGGTGCCAATGAAATTCCTCAAAAAATGTATTTATTATCCAAAAATGCAGTTTAAACAAAAAAAAAAACGTGACTTTTCGTGCCTATTTTTTTTTTGTGAACCATTTTCCAAAGCTTTTCGAGTCTGTAATTAACCTGGAATCTCACTAACTGGTGGAATAAATGTCTAAACTTTGAGAATCCGTGGTTCAAAGTTCGATTTTTCGTTTTAGCATTTTCAAAATGGCGTCTTAATGGCAAAATTTTTGTGAAAACATTCATGAATTTTTTTACAATAAACGATGCGCTTTTCGGAAAAATCATCAAGAGTAAAAAGTTCTTGTAATCAGCCAAGGAATACACCTGAATTTTTTCGAAGCGTTTTCAGCAAAATTTTGGATTTTGCATATGAACAATTTTTGCAAAATCCAAAATTTTGCTGAAAACGCTTCGAAAAAATTCAGGCGAATTCCTTGGCTGATTACAAGAACTTTTTATTCTTGATGATTTTTCCGAAAAGCGCATCGTTTATTGTAAAAAAATTCATGAATGTTTTCACAAA
>NC_046659.1:52001218-52002784 GCF_010883055.1 Belonocnema kinseyi | reverse complement strand
TGGGGGGGGGGGGCCCTATAAATATGGGACACACTGTATATTGGCTCTGTGGAAAAAGCCTGAAAGGCATAAAAAACCACCGAAAATGACTTACACAAAAATTTGGGAATGAAGAAATAAAAAGAAGTTCTCCTCGCCTTTAACAAACTAACAATAAATAAAATCATTACATATAATACATAAATAAAAAAAATATCGGCGCGCTTTCTGAATGTGAGTCTCCTCGCCTCTCACAAACGAAAAATAAAAAGTAAATATACTTCATTCACACACACATTCAATCATCATTCGCCCCGGCATGCACAGTGAAAGCCTTCATTTTCTTATTTGGCGGTTCGTATAAAATTTCAGACGACATTCGAGACAAATGATCAGCTGAAACCATAGCAGCTCGAGCAGTTTGGTTTTGCTGATGCACTGTCGATTTTACGACGGTAATAGCATTAACGCTGTCTGTCGATAAGCAATTACGCTTTTTCGTCGAAACATCGGGTAAAATCGAAAAGGTCCTTTCTGCGGCAGCATTTGAGTGAGGCAAAGATCTAATGTATCCTACCAATTTCGTCAATTGGGGATATTTGGCATTACCGTTCGCGTATTTATTAGATAACATTTTTTTCCACAACTCATTGAAAGATAACATGTCAAGTTTAGGTTGCGAAGAAAAATCTCGATACACGAGGCGCCATTCCGCTTTTAAAACAGCCTTGTCGAAGTTTTCACCAAATTTGTCGCAAAAATAGAAAATGTCCTCCAAATTGGTGTCTCTGTCGCTATGTTGCAAAACTTGTGTAGCGTCAACGACAGACAATTTTGGCGAAATTCATCCCGAATTTAATAGTTAAAATTTTTTCATAGTTATATTTTCAGATAAAGATAAATAATTTTTTTAAAGAAAAAATTAATTTTAAACAAAGTTGTTAAATTTTCGACCAATCAGATGAATTTTCGACCAAGAAAATAGATAATCTACAAAAAAAGACAAATCTTAAACAAAATACATGAATTTTTAAAGAAATTATTTAATTTTAAAGTAAAAAAGACGAATTATCTCCAAAAAGTTGAAATTTTTAAGCGAAAAATATGAGTTTTCAATGAAAGAGTTAAAGTTTCAACCAAATAGTTAAATTTTCAATCATAATTAAAAAGCTTGTTAAAAAAACGTATTGTTTTTTACGAAGTAGTTCAACTCTTAGCGAAATAATCGATTTTCAAACCCAAGAAGATGTACAGTTGATATTTTAACCAAACAATTGCATTTTTGACCAAAAATGATAAAATTTTCAACCAAAAGGATTAAATTTCTACTAAATAAGGTCAATTTCCAACAAAATACATGAACTTTCAACGAATTTATTTAATTTTAAAAACAAAAATAATATTTCCACCCAAAACTTATAATTTTAATTTTTAACAATATATTTGCATTTACAACAGAACGACTTTACAACCAAAACATATTTGTAGTTCAGAATTCAACCGAAAAATGTAATTTTTAATTAAAAAGTATAAATTTTCCATAAAACAATTTAATTTCTACAAAGAAAGACGACCTTTTAACAAAAC
>NC_046659.1:51995231-52001118 GCF_010883055.1 Belonocnema kinseyi | reverse complement strand
TATTAATATTTATATAATTTATATTTTATACATGAAATAACATAACCTCAAAATATACACATATCAAGAGGCGCACGATCTATTCAAATCATGAGAATCGTCAGCATCGAAATCTGGAAATATTAAAATCCCGATCT
Source organism: Belonocnema kinseyi (assembly GCF_010883055.1). Taxonomy (NCBI): domain Eukaryota; kingdom Metazoa; phylum Arthropoda; class Insecta; order Hymenoptera; family Cynipidae; genus Belonocnema; species Belonocnema kinseyi. The sequence continues at coordinate 52,000,981 of NC_046659.1, read as the reverse complement.
CCTGAATTTATTTCGAAGCAGTTAGCTGTTAGCAGATAGATATGTAAATAGAATCGACGAAGTGCTCCGACCGGCAATCGTGCATCTTCGAGTTTTCAAATTCAGAAGAGGAGAAATGTGTTGCGCGCGCAACTCAGTCATTTACAGCGTCTCCTACTATATTCACCTCGACATAGCCCTGTCATAGTATTGGACCGCATCTCGTTTCAGATCTGGGATCACTGGACCCGTTCTTAACGGTAAGGGATATGAGTAGAGGCCATGATGTGGACTTAAGTAGGGTAGAGTCGCGCCGCCCTTCCCGTCGTGATCTTGACTTTCATGGCCAACACTTTGAAGACACGTTTGATAATAATCGCCCTAGTCATAGCAGACATTATCGAAATACAGCGAATGTATAGCGTCGCACTGAAAATCAGTTTGAAAATTTAAATGTCGATCCTAGTATACGAGTATATTCCAGGGATCGACTCGGAGTAGCTGAGGGACGAATGCGATATCGAAATGTTGATAGCGATTATAGGTTCCCTTCGGATCGAACAAATAATACCCCTAGTAACCCCTTTAGACCCCAAAACTCCGACCAAACACCTTACTTTGAAATGCAACTCACCCAGATCATTATAATACGCAGTTCCGTTCTCGCCGCGGGGTAGCCCCGCCTAGTCCCGCAGCTACGTATGATATAATGCGTAAGTGGAATCTTAAATTCTCGGGGACTCGCAAAGATGATGCGGATAACTACCTTAAGCGTCTAATGGAAGGTCGATCTATCGTTCCAGTCGATGATATAGTTTTGTTACGGGTACTGCCATTTTTCTTGTCAGGTATTGCCTTAAATTTGTTTAGGACTATGCAGTCTACGTGGCATACCTTTGATCAATTCGCTTCCGCCTTCCGTTCCAGATTTGGAGACTCAGACTTTCAGTTTGAACTACGTCAAGAAATCCATAAAAGAACTCAAGGGGAGCGAGAATCGGTGGCTGACTATCTTACGTGCCTAATATCCATGTTTGACCGCTTAGATCCCCCATTTACTGCGGCAGAGGAGATAAGTTACGCCCATCGTAATTTGTTACCTCGGTATCAACTAACCATTTAGCGACGAATGGTGCATAATCTTTCTCACCTAGAAGAATTAGCAATTTCGGCAGAAAAATGTGTAAGAGTCGCTAGGGCTTATAAACCTCCCCCACCACTGGAACAATCCTTAATACCCGACCTAGCATACCGCGAGAATAGATCGAGGCAACTCGATAGACGAAAGGAGAAAATCGTGTTGTTACACGAGCAAGAGCAAGAGGTAGATTTGACCGAGGAATCTGATAGTTTCTTTTTAACCAAAGAGACGGGTCCGAAAACGTCGTCCAAAGTAACCCCTAAGGCAAAAAGCGACCAAGTAAACCCTAATACGAAAAATTCCGCCCCTAAGTCACCAAACATTTTAAATAATAATCCTAACCCACCGCCGAACCCTTTTCTGGCACCTGACCCCCTAGAAAATGCTAGGACAAATGAGCCCTTAGTGCTAAAATGTTGGAATTGTAAAAAAGAAGGTCACCGCTTTACGGAATGTGGCGAACCACGTATAATATTTGGTTATAGTTGTGGTAGGAAAGACGTTACCCGTCCCACTTGCCCAAATTGTTCGGGAAATGTGACGGGGAGACGTTAAAAGAGTCCACAGCGTCTCCTGTATTATCTCTCAGGCCCGAAAAATTATGCATAAACGAATTCAATTTAAATCTTTCATATGAGATTGGCCAGGGTAATAGTGGGGACGTTGAGACTCAAGATTTTTCTCCAAGTTCAAAGAATGACAGTTCCAACACTAGCCGACCCATGACCCTATATGAACACATTCTACGCCTAATTTTGAACCTGGTACAAGGAGGATCCTTATAGAGTATATAGTTTTGATATAGAAGAAGGGTCAGGAGATAGGTGTTGTGGACTTAGCGAATTAACAAGTAGTCAGGCCATATGGGGGCCCCGATCGTAGACCTGGCCGCTCAAGGACAAGGACTCCAGAGAGAAGTCCCGCTCGTTCTCTACCTACTCGGGCCTCTGCAGTGGATTTTTCTCGCCAACAGGGAAGCATCCCCTATCTTTTCAACTTAAAGTTGAAGGCGCCAGAAGGACTGCGCACTGAGACCCTTAACTGGTTGAAAGAAGACGCTCGAGCTGGATTACACCTTTGTTCCCCAACCCCTTTTTTTGTTTAATTGTTACGATGGATAACATTTCATTTAATTTTAATTCCTCTCATGTAAAATTCTGATTTAATTTTTTTGTATAGCTTACTCTGAAGTTTAGTTTTTTTTTGTTTATGTGTCACTGCTTTTATTTTTCTTAAGTAATATGAACCCTTTACTTTGTCTTTTATAAAGAATATTTAATTTATCTAGTTGGATTAGTTTCGTAACTTAGTATTAAGAAAATTGAATAAATAAGGTTGTTAGTTATCACAAGGTTTATGTAGAGACTTATTTTAGAGTATTTTAGAAGTATTGAGTCTTTTCCGGCAAAATCTGTTGTAGTGGTTTTGATTTTTTTTACTCACCTTCGGTTAAAGACCTGTCCGGTCGTCCCCTTGGAGGGGGGAGTTGTGACGTTGCAAAATTTTTGCAACTCACAAAATTTCAATTCATTTAATTTTTCGCGTTTTTTATGGTGATTTGAGGGTATTTTAAAGGACACCTCGGGAACTGCACGGTACTCCACGACTAGCGACTGTAATTATAAGAAAATTGTATATTTAAGAACCTATTTTGCTTTGTTTTGCTTATTTTATTATGTAATCTGCGAATCGTCGCCGATTGCGAGGTATTTCGAGGGACATCTTGGACACCTGGGACTACAGAGGATACCTAGAGTACCAGAGTTATACGACGTTCGGCATTATGTGGAACTTCAAGCTATTCAAATTCTCCCGCCGAAACATGGACTACCAACCAACGATTTGACGAGTACGTCACCCCTCAAGAAGGATTTTGTTGAGATGCCGACTGGATTTGACGAATATTCTAGACTGTTTCAAAAATTCCAAATTCGACTTCTCCACCTGGCGTGGAATTCTACGGTACTTCTTTTGAGAAGTTTTTATTCTTATATCCCCAGCATGACTAGTGGGAGCTCTTTAGCCAATGCCCGGACTATTACTATTGGGACTACTGGTACCAGAGGAGATCTATTGCTGATGACAGGATGAATTTGGGCTCCAGGCTGTAGCCAATAGGTCTTACCGGAGAGTAAAGAGAATAATTATCCATCGACTAAAAAATATTTTGGTTGGTCCAAAATCGTGACAAGAGGAATATAAAAAGGACTACGGGGACCGCTAGCATCCCTAGTGGTCGGCACTGAAGTCCACTACGACAAACTGCCTGCCGTCCCGCCAACTTCAAGCAATCAGCGCTCGAGCGACAGGAAGGAGGAAGCGAGAAGAGCAACGAGCCGGGAGCACGCCGAGACTCGTTCTCACTTACCGTTGGTGTTCCCGGAGTGTCCATTCTCGCTTTGACGACTACGAGTTTCTGTTTTGTGGGTGGATTGTCGGGATCGGAGATTTTAGGATTAAGGATTGGAGATTCAAGGAATTCAGGGATTAATTTTCAAGACTATTTCTGAGGGCGGATCGGGAGACTGCTGTGGCGTAGAAAACTGTGGTAAGACTCAATACTTTTCTAGTCGGTCTGGTACATACATAGCTCATACATAGCCCGGTCTTTGAGATAATTGTATGGCACGTGGTCGAAATGGGGTCCCTTGACTGGATCTGATTGTAGAGTCGAAATTTGTCTCAGCTATCCTAATGATGGTTATGCCATTAAATGGTTTTATTCTTTTGTCATGGTTGAATTTTGGGTCATTTAAATGTTTCTCGAATATGCTTATTTTTTTGGCCAGCTGTTTTATTGCTATTTTTATATCTGGTTATGCTTAATATATTATATACCATGTTCTGTTTTGCCACCTGATTCATTGCAGGAATGATTATTTCTGATTATTGTGATTTTTTTATGTGTAATATTGGTTTCGCAATCTCCCCATTTGAGTATTGTATATGGTTATTTTATTTAGTGTTTATTAACGAAACTCTGATCACCCTTTTTTGTGAATATAACCCCCCCCCCCACCTAATTTTTGGTAAGTTTCTAAAATTATGACCGTTCCTTATTTTTGACCTTTGCCCATCTTTTTTTTGTGTCTGAGTGTGACCATCCCTTACTTTTGGTGATTTTGGTAAAGTTACAAATTATGACCACCCCGTTATTGTGATAAAGTCACAAATTATGACCATCCCTTAATTTTGGTAAATGTACAAATTTATGACCATCCCTCTATACTGTTAAATTTAAAGATTTCGACTACCCCTTTTTCCGATTATGACCACCCCTTTATTTTCGACTTTGACGAAATTGTTGACTATGAACGTCCGATATTTTCGATTTTGATGAAATTACTGACTATGACCGTCCCATATTTTCGATTCTGATGAATTTACTGACTGTGAACAATTCTTATTTCCGATTTTGATTAATTTTTAAACAATGACCACCCCTTATTTATGATTTTGATTAATCTATTATCTATAACCACCCTCTTATTTTCGACTTTGACGAACTTGTTGACTATGACCATCCCTAGTTTTCGAATTTGATTAATTTATAAACAATGACCACCCCTTATTTATGATTTTGATTAATTTATTAGCTGTGACCACCCCTTATTTTCGATTTTGAATTATTTAATAGCCATGACCATCCCCTTTCTGAGTATGACCACACCTTAAATTTGATAATTATGACTGCCCCCCATCTTTGATGAACCGACGGACTATGACCACCCTTTTTTGGGATTTTGAATTCATTATATCCCTTGCTGAGTTATCGTTAGCCCTTTTTCTTTTGTTTTGGTTATCCCCTCTTGAAATGGTAGACATCCAATATGACTACCCCCTCAGAGTTCCGTTTGCCCCTTGTTTCCCATTATACTCATTTTGTGCCCCTTCCAGACTACCCTTAAGAGCCAGTCGTACCCTTACACATTTTCGTTAAGAGTACGACTTAGACTTAACCTCCTAAAATGTACGCTGAGAGGTTATGTTAGTTTCTTTTTGTAGTTTATTAACATGTACTTCATTGTAGACTCATGGAGTAATGCCAATGGTAATGAGCCTAATCTATTATAGATTAGTTAGTTTAGGTTATGTATACAATTGTATTTAGATCATTTTTCTTGAGAGTTAAAATGTGTTTTGAAAACTTTATGGTATAGTGGAATACGATTGTCACCTAACAAACAAAATAATGTATCACCAGGAGCATTAATGTATATTTAAGGTTAATAAACCACTTGTTATTTGTAATATTGAGATTTTAGCTGAACTTGTTTTATTTGGATTTAGGGATTTCTTTCAATTTCTTTTACCATCGACCACCCCCCTCTACCATAAACTGAATTTACGGGGCTGAGCTAGCATCTTCTGTTCCGGTATATTATATCTAACGGGGATTAAGTTGTGATATTGGGCTTTGTTGCCAAATTTTGCGCCTATTGAGTTATGTTGTAGAATTTTATTGCGTTTGAGATTTTGCTGTAGAATATTGTTAGTTGAGACTTTTTTTTTATGTTTCGAGTGGCTGTGAAAAGCCTGGCGCCCAACCTAACTTTAGAGAATTAGTTCTTGAATTTTAGTGTCCGGAAGATAGAGTACCGAAGGTAGATGTTGATTTTGTTTTTGAAAA
>NC_046659.1:51994030-51995131 GCF_010883055.1 Belonocnema kinseyi | reverse complement strand
GAAAAAATGTCCAAATAAATGAACGAATGGAATTGCGAGCTCTATATTTTAGGAAAAATCGTTAATTCGACTCATTTATCCACTCAAAATATTTGGTGCATTATGTTTCAATAGAAAAAAAATTATCCTTAAAAAATGGGGTGGCCCTATAAATATGGGATACACTGTATTTATTTATATATACGGCTCAAAATTGTTGTTTTTCTGTTATTAAATAACCTTCCTTCCAATTTAGTAATTTAGGTTTTGAATACATATTTTTTACATGTTAAAATGTCTGCGTAATTCGAACCTGTTTCAAGTTCAAAATGCTGTAAACAATTAATTCTTAATTCTAAGGTACTAAAATAAAAATTTCAACCTATATAATTATGCTAAAAAATAATTTTGAATGTAATTAAACTGAGGTCGAACACACGATTAATTTGCATTACTTGTAAAGAATTTAAACAAATTTCTTTCTTGACTGAAAAGTCTACTATTTGGTAAAAAATTTACTTTTTTGGATGACTTCAACTGTTTTTAATAAAAAAAACTTTTATCTTTTTTTTTGAAAATTCATCATTTTAGTTAAAGACTGAAAATTCAACTGTTTTGTGAAAAATTTTTCTTTTTGGATGAGTTCAACAGTTTTTAATATAAAATGTAAGCCTTTTTTTATGAAGATTCATAATTTTGAATGAAAATGCATCTCCTTCGTTAAAAATTTAAGGATTTGGTTGAAACTTTGTTTTTTTTATTTTTAGTTGAAAATGAAACTGTTTCGTAACACCATTCGATTTTTAAAATTGACAATTCGTAGATAAGACTTTTGAGTTTGGATTTATAAATAAAAATGTAAAAATTAATCATATCAAGCGACTTAAAATAAACGAATTCAATTTATAATTTAAAAAGTTTCCAATTACAAAAGAATTGTAATTAATCCATTTTTATTGATCAAAATGATTCAGTCTTTAACATTAAAAAATATATTTATTTATTCTTCAATTCAAAGCATGAAAGTAAGTTTACATTTTTTAACCAGAAGTCCTTGAACTATTCCGTTTAAAAATAAGTTTACACTGTTTTGTAAAAAAATCATCTTTTTGGCTTTGAAAT
>NC_046659.1:51992666-51993930 GCF_010883055.1 Belonocnema kinseyi | reverse complement strand
CGTGGCAGAAGCTATGAATTTCGCGTGGTACCATTTGGTTTAAAAACTAGTACCGCTGCTCTAGTCAGAGGATTGGACCACGCACTACAGGGACTAGGCAATAAAATTATCTCATTTGTTGACGATACATTAATTACTTCCAAAAACAATGAGATACATTTAGAACACATTGATGAAATTCTCAATAGATTGGAACAAAATAATCTCACATTAAATCTTGCTAAGTCACACTTTTTCAAGAGAGAGACAAAATTTCTTGGCTTCATACTCACTACCGAAGGAATAAAGCCTGATCCCGAAAAAATACAACATATCCAAGATTTTCCTGCATCACGAAACATCAAGCAATTAAGAGGATTCTTAGGTTTGATAAACTTTTACTCCAAATTTAGCAAAGAACATGCTAGAGAAACCGTTCCACTTTTAAAGCTAATAAAAAAGGGAGCAGCATGGGACTGGAATAAAGAGGCGCAAGAGAAATTTGAACGAATAAAACAATTATTTGGAACCTCAATAATATTATATTTCCCAGATCCAAAGAGAGAATATTATTTGGAAACAGACGCCAGCAATTACGCCTTAGGCGCTGTTTTATATCAATTAAACGATGAAAAAGAGAAAGAAATAATAACACTAGCAAGCCGTACATTAAAGGGGCCAGATCTAACCTACTTCACAACTGAAAAAGAACTACTGGCGGTAGTGTGGTCACTGCAGAGATTTCGCACGTATTTATATGGTGCGAAAATTATCAGCAAGACTGATCACTTATCATTGACCTTTCTCAAGACGTGCAAGTTCGTAAACGCGAGATTGACGCGATGGATCCTAGCAATACAAGACTACGATATAAGAATTGAGCATCTACCTGGTAAGGACAATATCATGGCCGACGTATTGAGTAGGAGGGCTGATAACAATCAGTACCAGAAAAGTCGATCAGAAACCCGAGTAACAATGAACGCATTAAATTACCAATGGACTACAGAAATTAAACAAGACATTATGGCGATTCCGCAAAAACAGACACAGGATAAAAAAATACAACAATTAAGGTTAAAGGTTCAATCAGAATTAGAGAAAAGATTTAAAATAATAAACGGGACGTTATATCACTACAATGGATCAACATATCGAATTTATCTACCACGTGAACTCACGAAAAAAATTATATGGGAATGTCACAACTCATATGGACATCCCGGATCAGACAAGACGTATAAAATAATGCAAGAATCATTTTATGCACCGAAATTGGCAAAAC
>NC_046659.1:51984209-51992566 GCF_010883055.1 Belonocnema kinseyi | reverse complement strand
GGAGTGAGAGCATGCAGATATTGGATGAATGAAGAGGAGAATTTATGCAGAGTATGTGGATACGAAATGGAGTCATGGGAACATGTATTAGAGAGATGTACATGAGAGGAAGAGGGACAATTGAGTGTGGATGAGTGTGTAAGATGGATCTTGGATGGTAGTGGACAGGGAGTGTTGTGGATGAAGAAATTAGATGAAGTAAGGGAAAGCAAGGGAGTAGGGCAGAGCCAAACGGGTGATCCTGAAAAGGGACAGTAAAAAACGAAAATTGTTTTCAATATCGTGGAAAATGCATTTTTTTATGGTAAGAGGAAACGGAAGCCCTGGAAGCTCGCTCATTTTAGGAATTAATATCCCTACTGTTACTATTGCTTATCCTGCGTAATGCGAAAGAGTAGAATATAGGTAGTAGTTAAGTTAGACTAAGGATGGAATTGTAAATATATGTACAGGGAGCGGTGGCCCTCAAACCCGTAAAAGGGAGAGATTAAATACATACAGTCAAAAATTGTAGATGTTTCATGGCGTTAAATGGTTTTAAATTAAAGTGCAATCTAGTTAAATTAAAATAAAACTGTAGTTAAATTTTTAATTTGAATACATTTTGAAACCAGTAATATTAAAAATAGTGCATCCATATTGAAAAATAAAATTATTAATGCTACTTACGTAGAATGTAAATGACATAAGATTTTTTCACCAGATTTCACCAATTGAATATTTACTTGCAATTTAGTTAATAAATCGAGCATCATATAAATCATTATGTAGTGAATGAAAGGTGATATAGTAGTGATCTTAAACAAAGTTTGTTTTTAGTGTATTTTTTATTCTTAGTTTTTATTAAGTACAATTACAAGTTTATGTACAATACGCATTTTAACCGTTTTATTGGATACAGATATATGGACAAAAAGCTCAGGAAAGTAATAATTAGGATTATAACTGACTCATAAAAATAAACAATAGTTCTAGAGAAGAAATTATATTAAAATAATCTGCACGTAGTTTACTGAGCCCTCTCACCAGGAGTATCCTACATTGTGCATTATTCTAATAAGTAAATTAAATTTATTTGAACCGTATACAAAATTCAAAGAAAAGGCTGAAATGTGAATAATTTTTGGGACAATTGTCACGGTAGCTACTAGACAGAAAAGCAGGAAATATTTCGCCATAATTTTCGAAGCAATTGGGAAATTTTCTGGAATCTTAAAAATTTTTAATTTTCAAATCAAAAAAGGGAACACAATATATTAACCGATTTTAATCAATCAATTGGATGTCAACCAACAAATTCTTTTCGCTCAGCTCAAACGATTTGACTAATTTAATAATTTTCACCCCACCATATAATAGATAATGTATACATATTAATATAATTATATTGATTATATTATATCAATAAAATATGTATATATATGTATATATTTATATAAATAAAAATAAACTAATAATACGTACCTATTTGCACCGGCATGTGTGTGTTCCTTTGTTGTGAAATTAGGAAAACAAGTGAGTGCAGGTATAACATGCGCACGTCGTCGTATTGCTATTTAAAAAATCACATGATCCAGTTTAAATTTTTTGTAAATTGTCACTCCTGTTTCTAATTGTTATTTTAATAATTAATTTACTTTTTTTCTTTTATAAAACTTTGGCTACAATTAGGAAGTACAGCCAGGATTACATTAATAATAAATTTTTCCAATGTGAAATTCGATATGTGTATATATAATAGAGTGGAGTGAGAATGATCAAATTGGTCAAATCGTTTGAGCTGAGCGAAAAAAATTTTTGGGTAGACATCCGAAAAACGTAAAAAAAGAAATAATTTTAAAATCGGTTAATATCTTCTGTTCCCTTTTTATTTTAAAATTCCAAAAAGTTTCCCTATTGCTTAAAAAATTATGGCGAACTTTTTCTATGTTCAGTTTTTTTCTAGTGAATAATAATAAAAATTTAAAAATAATCAAATTTTTTTTGCTTAATTTAGAATTTTTTGAAAATATACTTATAATGTATACATAATAATATAATTATATTAATTAATTTATATAATTATAATTTATATGTATATATATTTAAATAAATAAAAATCAACTGTTAATATGCACCTGCTTGCGAAAAATAATTTTGCTGAAATATTTTCATTGACTTTTAATTTTTTCAATAATATTACTAATTAAATAAATAATTAATTAGCTGAATAAGATATTTAGGTATGTTTTAGTTTTCCATCTTTTAAATAGAAATATGAAAATAGAGTGTACCTTTTTTTGAGCATAAAAGGATCTCTTTAAATTGTCCGGAATGTTCCACAAAAATTCGTAGTATTATACTTTTTACGAATAAAATAGAAAAAGAAAACATTTTTTGATATTGAACTAAAGTATTTTTTAGTTTTCTTTTTTTTTTAAATAGAAATATGAAAATAAATTGAATATTTTTTTCATAAAAAGTATTCTTAAAATAGTCCAGAATGTTCACGTAAATATTCGAATTATCCTCTTTAGGAATACAATATTAAAATAAAACTTTTTATTTTTTTACTTTTCACAAGTATTTATCATAAAAATAAAATATGGAATTTCAAGGTCAGGATTTTCAATCAATTACTTTAATTACTTCCATGTTATTATTTTTTTAAATATTATTATTAAAATTGATTTATGTATAACCAACAGTAAAATTTGTCATACAATGGTAAATTTATCCCATTCTTTCTAGATCTAGATTTTATACCTAATTATCTTTATCATCTTTTCAGTGACTTGTTCATTCTTAATTTCTATAACACAATCTTCTACTTTTTTAAGTAATACAAATAAATTACATATACTAAGAATATGTTCAAATAAAGAAAAGTGACTTTCAGTCCTGGAGAATAAATCAATAATCCATAATAATCAAAAAATTTCAAATTCCCGCTCGAACAAAGCAGAGTTTATTGCGCCGTCTCGTGGCATGTGGTCAAAATAATCCGTCTAAATGTAGCGACATTGCCGAATTTAGCCGAAAAGTACCGGAAAAAAACGAAGCCACAAAATTGCCGATAGCGCCGCTCTCCTGACATGTGGCCTAACTAGACCCTTGCCGCATCTAGATAAAATATCTTTGTTAAAACGTAGCGTGTCGGTGAGTCGGCTCTGCTACATGTTGTGTAGGCCAGCTTCTTGTAGAGCCGAAAAAGCAAGAGCCCGAGCCCCCCCCCCCACTTCACGATTCGTTTTCGGTGGCTAACTGGCTGCTATGTTCTATCATTTTAGAAAAAATAAGAAAATTAATTCTTATCAAGCCTTCTTGCGCAATTTTGTTTGAATTTTTTTATTTTGAAAAATTGATTTAAAAAAATTACAATACATTTTAAAATATGTTTAAAATGTTCAATAAAGCATCTGAAGATTATAAGGTAATCTTTTTCATTCTGCCGAATTCCTAAGAAAATCAGGATAAATTTAAATAGTTTTTAATTGTTAGAAGGCTTAGGAGGTCCGACAAGAAAATAAACAGAACTTTTTCAAGATTAGTAGGAAAATTTTTAATGACTTTTCATTTAAAAACCCGTGCTTTATGAGAATACTAAAAAAGGTTTTTAAACATGTGAAAGGATTTCCTAAAATTTTAAAGAAGGCTGTAGAAGATTTTGAAGCGAAATGTTTCAATTTGGTAAGATATTAATAAATAGATCAAAATCGAGTAAATGCAAGAAATATTAACAAGAATTGAATTTTTAACTTAAATTCTGTTAGAAACATAGATTTAAAAAAAATCAAGCATAAACTTTAGAAACTTTAAAGGAATTCCGAAAGATTTCAAGGGGGTAAAACTACTTTCCTTAAAATTCCTGGGAAAAATTTAAAATATTATGTTTCAACTTTTTCACATCTTGGATTAAGAAACATAATTCTTATTAGGACTTCTTGTGTAAATTTGTATAATTTTAAGAGATATTCAGAAATTTTGAAAGGATTCAAATGTAATTAAAACTTGTAAAGATTTTTCAAAAATTTTGTAAGTTTTCACCAAAATGAAAAAAATTGTTTTAGGTTCCTAGAAATAATTAATATAATTTTTTATTTCAAAAAATTAATTTTAGGAGATTATTTTAAATAATTTCAAAACATTCAAAACGACGTCAAAAATTGTAAAAGTATCTGAACAATTTTAAAGGCAATTTTTTTTAATTTTGCAAAATAAAAAAAGATCAGGGAAATTTTTAATGACATTTAAATATTAGAAGACCTGACAAGATTATAAAAAAAATTATTTTCCTAATTATCGTGTAACAATTTTAAATGATTTTTTATTTTGAAAAATGTGCTGTGAAAAATATTAAGGAAGATTTTTAAACACATGTGACTATTTCCTAAAATTTCGAAAAAGGGTGTAAAAGATTTTAAAATCAACATTTTTTAATTTGATAACATCACAAATTTAAAAAAATGTAAATAATCGAACAGCTAAAATTACTAAAAATTGTGACTCGACGATCCGGGTGCACCAGATCGAGCACCAGCTAGTACAATACGTATTCTGCGAGAACTTTGTAAAAATTTGAATTTTTTGAATAATGAAAAAAATTCCAAATGGTGAGTCGGCCATCTGGATGAACCAGGTCGCACCTCGGGTAGTTTAGCAGGTATTCTACGAGACATTTTTCAAAATTGAGATTATTCCAACAGCCAAAATTACGGAAAATTAGAGTCGACCTGGGGCGTGACCTGGTGCACCCGGGTCGTCGACTAACCATTTCAATTTTTTCCATTATTCACAAACTTTAAATTTGTCAAAAGTTTTCGTAGGATAGTATTAAACTACTTTGTGCTCGACCTGGTGCACCCGGATCATCGACTCACAATTTTTAGTAATTTTGGCTGTTAAAACAATCTAAATTTAGAAAAAGTTTTCGTGGAATACGTGCTAAGATACCCCGGGCGCAGCCTGGTGAACCCAGGTCTTCGACTGACAATTTAGAACTGTTTTCATTATTTAAAAAGTAAATAAATTCAATAAATATTGAGTAGAATTGATGAGATTAAAAAAGAATTTAAGCTGTAGAGGAGTTTTAGAAAAGAAGATAAACTGATTTAAAAAACTGAAAAACCTAAAAATTCTTGTAGAAGAATAAGAAAGATGCGCCTGGAAATTGTGTACAATTACAAGTCTTTAAAATTAAAATTCGAATGATTTGTTTTTAAATTTATCTCAGCACATTTCTTCTCAAGCAGAATTTCCGTTTTTAATCGCAAGAGGTTCAATTATTTCCAATCAGAATAAGTAATTACATAAATTTTGAAAATTCAAAAAAGATAACTTGGAAGAAGTTGAATGAGATTTAAAAAAAGTTTATTTTAATTGCCCATAAAATTTGTTGAATTACTTCTAAAAATTTGGAAAAATTAAAAATTTTAGTATTTAAATACACTTATTATTTAAGACTTTTACATTAAATGTTGATAAAATATAATAGATATGTATGTAAAATGAAAAAATTATAATAAAAGTCCATAAACGAAGGACTTTCAGATAATGAAAGATAATGAAAGAAACTCTTTAGGAAAAAATGTAAATAATTGTTTTGGAATGAATTTTAAAAGAAAATTGAAAAAAGATTACAAAGCATTTTTTATAATTTCCTAAAATGTCTAAAAAGTACGCAAAATATTTTTAAGCTAAATGTTGTGATTTTTCTATATTACTTATTTTTAGAAAAATTACGGAACATAATTCTTTGAAATTAGAATAAGTTTAAATGATATTCAAAAATTTTGAAACGATTCGAAAACAATTAAAACATATAAAGATTTTTAAACGAATATTTAACATAATTTTTTATTTCCAACAATTAATTTTAAAAGATTATTTGTAACATTTCAAAACATTGCAAAAGATTTCAAATATTCTGAAAGCACCTGAAAAACTTTAGAGATTTTTTTTTAATTTTGCAGAATGAAAAAAAAAATCAGGAAAAATTTGAATAATTTTTGAAGATTAGAGATTGGAAGGTCTGACAAGATTATAAAAACAGAATTATTTTTCTAATAATCATGTGAAAGTCTTAAATAATTTTTTATTTTTAAATATGTACTTTAACCAAAATTCAAGCAGATTTTTAAACATATCAAACGATTTCCTAAAATTCAAAAGAAGAGTAGAAGATTTTAAAGCAAAATGCTTAAATTTGATAAAATTAAAAAGTAAAAAAAAGTAAATAATCAAATGAATTTAGGAAGTATTTAGTAGATTTGATGAGATTCAAAAAATTCAAACTTTAGAAGTGTTGTAGAAACGCAAGATAAACGTAAGGAACTTTAAAAGAATCTCGAACGGTTCCAATAGAATAAACATAGTTTCTTAAAATGCTTGGGAAAATTTAGAAGATTATAAGGAAATTTTTTTCTACCTTTTGAATGATTTTTTAAATTTTTAATAAAAATTCGAGAGGTACCAATATTTTAAAGAATTCAAAACGTTTTAAATAGATAAGAGATTTTCCTAATATTTTTAAAAATGCTATAAAATAAAAATAAAATGTCTTTAAAATCTCCTAGGATCTTTTCTGACACATCTTATATATTCGAAAATCTTTTTTTTTTAATTTTCTTTAAAATCTTATAATAATTATTTTCATCTAAATTTATAAACAAACTGATAATACTTATCGTATTGTATATGAAATATTTACAAAATCTTTAATGCCTCAAAATATTTATCTCAAAACTACAAAATTGATCTTTTACAGTTTTATTTTAATCGTAAAAAACTTGTAATTTTTCCTTGATTCTGGCCGAGGGTCAAACATTAATTTTTTCAATTAAAAATGATAATACTTTTATAGATATTGCCAAAATTTATTTGAATATGATACACATTGATTTTTATTTTAAAAATTCCTGTAAATAGTTGGTGTTTTTAAAATTTTATGATATTTGTGTACCATCTTTAATCTTAGGGAACAGATTTCAGGGATAAAATTATAAAAATATATCCATTAGTTAGTAAAATACTATGAAGAATCGGCTTTCAAATTATAGTTGAAGTTGAAGAAATATAAATTTCTTTTATCGTTTTTCAGCATATGATTTTTCACTAAACGTAAAGCAGATTAAAATATACTTAAAAAATAAAAATAACAAAGTTCAGAAATTCATGCAGTTTTCTGTTTAGAAAACCCCACGTCGTTTTAAAACATGTTTAGGACATTTAGAAGTTTGGAAGATATCAACGAATAATTGATAAATTTTGATAATATTTCTAACTCAGTACATTTTTCTTAAAATTTTGAAAAAGCATTCAAGATGTAAAAAACTTGACTTATATAATCTTCTAAATTTTTCACAGGAATGCTAAGAAAAATAATTTTATCTCCTTGAAATTTTTCGGAATTCCCTTAAAGCTTCTAAAGTTTATTTTTTTGTAATCTTTGAAAATCTACATTTCTAAAAAATTTAAGTTTAAAATTTTATTTGAATCTCTGCCATTCTTTTAAATATTTCTTGAATTTACTGGATTATTTACGCTTTTTGAAACTTTTTAATCTTATCAAATTGAAACATTTTGCTTGAAAATCTTCGATATTCTTCTTTTAAATTTTAGGAAATCGTTTGATGTGTTTCAAAATCTTTTTGTATCTTTTTTAAGCAAATTTTTGTAAATAAAAATTATTAAAAAACTTCGAACGTTTATCAGAAAAATAATTTTTTTTTCTAATATTTTCAGACCTTCTAATCTTCTAATTTTTAAGAATTATTCAAATTTTTCCTGATTTTTTACAAGTATTAATTATTTTTTATTCGTTTCAAAATTTCTGAATATCTCGTAAACTTACTAAAATTTGAAAGCAAATTTTACAAACCAACAAAAATGTAACAAAAAATGGTGCAACAAAATTGTGCAAGAAGGCTTGATAAGAATTAAATTCCTTATTGTTTCTAAAATTATATAATATGGCAAGATTACGAAATGATTTTGAAAAATTGCGATCTTTTTTTTAATTTTCTCTCAGAATTTATTCCATTTCATTTTTTGTTGAAAAATAATTTTTTAAATGAAAATCTAACTATATGTTTAAAAATTGAACTATTCTGCTGCAAATTCGATTGTCTATTTTTTTAAGAACATGTTTCAGTTGAAAATTCATTTCTTCCATCGAAAATTAGACTATTGTAAATTTAAAAATTTTTTAAATAACTATTTTGGTTCATAATTTAACTGTTTCGTTGAAAATTCGATTTTGTTGTTGTGGAAAAAACATTTTCTTACCAGGTGTATACATATGAAACCGGTATTTTTTCAAGAAAAAAACACATTTATTTCAAGAGAATGATAACAAATATTTTATTCAAAGTATGCGC
>NC_046659.1:51978142-51984109 GCF_010883055.1 Belonocnema kinseyi | reverse complement strand
GATATTGTTGACAGATGACAATATGCCAATTAGCACAAATGGTAAGTTCCGACAGTGCCTACAAGTGTGCCTACTGGCCGCTAAATGGCAATACCGGTTTCTAATGTATACACCTGGTATACTAAAAATTTAACTGTATCATTTTGGGCTGAATTTTTTTGGTAGGAAATTGACCTTTTTCAGTCAAAAATTCTTCTTTTTTGGTAGAAAATTATTCATCTTGTTAAAAAATTCATCTATTTTAATCAAGAATTCATTTCTTTGGATGAAAATGCATTTTTTGGTGAAACTTCTTTTATTTTGGTATAAAATGGTTGAAAGTTCATGTATTTTTTGGAAATTAAACTATTTTGCTGAAAAATTGTTGGTTGTAAATTAATTTTTTAAACTAATAACCATTTTTCTTTGAAAATTCATCTACTTTGTTAACAAAAATTTTTGTTGTTTTAAAATTGATTTTGAAACTTTTGATTTTCTGTTTTCGGTAGAAAGCTATTGGTTTTAAAATAAAATTATTTGTTTGCTAATTTAATTTTTTGCTTGGAAATTTAAATATTTTGTTTAAACTTTGATTTTCTGGGGTTGATAATTATTTTCTAACTGAAAATTTATCTATTAAATTTTTCATGGAAACATTATAATTTTAGTTCGAATACTTATTATTTTATTTTAAAATTCGTTTCTATAGCTGAAAATTGAACAATTTTGTTGACACTTTTTTTTCTTGCTAAAAATTTTCTTTTCAGCTATAAATTCATCTTCTTTGTTGGCGAATAATTCTTCTCTAAAAATTCATTTGTTTTAGATAAAAATTAACTTCTTTTTTTGGAAAATTCGCATTTATTTTGGTTTAAAAATTAATTTTTTCAACAGCAAACTTCAGCAAGAACTACAATATTAAAGTTAAAAAATGTATTTTTTGAAAGTAATTTCTCAGGTTGATCATTTAACTATTTTGTCGAAAATTTGTTTTTTATTTGTTAAAAATCAATTGTTTACTAAAAATATGATTAAGGCATTTAGAACTAAATTTGAAACAATTTAGACCCAGAAGTTTTGTCTCTTATAACTATTTACATAAAGTCAATTATATTTTCCTCTTTGCAATAAGCCTAATGGTTCCAAAGTAACTCGGGATTTCAAAAACTGAATTAATTTGAGGAGCAGCTAGATCGTCATTCGTGAGGTCGGGAGAGCTCGGGGTCCTGCTCTTGTATTTTCGGCTTCACACGAGGCTGGGCTTCACAGCATTTAACAGAGCCGACTCACCGACACGTTACGGTTGAATGAGTTGCTCCCAGATGGGAGACTGGTGGGGGCCGAAAAATCCCACGTTCTGGAGACACTGGATGGCGCAGCGATTGCGCTCCCCGCACCTCACTCCGCTAATCTAAGTTTAAAATTTCCAAAATGGTCAACAGTAACCACGGTAACTGTTCGTTGTTGTTGTTTTCACCGGTAACATACTTCACAAATAATTTCACAATCTTCTTTCTCCATAAAAACACATTTTCATATATAAAATAGTCCAAAAACAACTAGAAATGCATAAATAATTATTTTGAGAATTATTTATGTATTTCTACTTGTTTTTATATTGTTTTCTGCAATTTATTTAGTTATTAAGTCTATTATCTGAAAAGCATCTGGGTATTATCGTGATTATCTGAACGATCATCTATTATCTTATCTTAAAGATATGAGTATACGCTAGATGGCTCCTACGTCGACTTTCTTGCGACACATCTAAAGCATTGAGTGACCACCGCCTGGTGCATTTTGCAACATTGCAATGCGTTGGTGTATGCCGGTTCTAGTTTTGTGAGAATCACGAAGTACTACAAGGAGACCGCACGCCATATATTTCGACTGGCGCCAGCTCGCGATCGCCTGTCCTCGGAGTTTTATACCTTCCCAGATGAAAGCTTCCCTTCATAATGCTTGTATGATTTATACAATTATATGAATATTGCCATTTAAAGAAGAGGATGGATATAAAAACAATCGAACGCAAGTATTGATGTTGAAAATTTTGCGTCTAGTACCTCTCTCTTTCTGTGCCCTGCTACCCGAATCACAGCCCTGACAAAAACAACGCGACATTATTGTATCACTTATTATATAGGTTTTTAGCACTGGCACTTTGCGCAACAATTTTTTTCCTCTAAACAGAAACAGTTTGCAATTGCAGAACGGCATTAATAGGTTATATTTATACTGGTATCAAATTTACATCACATGTTCTCGTTCTTCCTAGAGTTTCCGCATGTAGCGCTATCATCATGGAAGACACTAAAATTTGAGGACAGTCGATCACGATTGTGGGCTTTTTTTCCACCATTCCCGCTATAGGTGTGCTATTTTGTTAATAAATTCCGATACATTTATTTAATTCAACCTTTTTATTTACCTCTTTTAATATAAATAAATAATTTTAGGATAGTCTTCCCACGCGCACCGAGTGTTTGTTTCATGGACGCACGCGCGTGCCTCGCATGGCGTGCGTCGCATATCCGCCTCCATGGATAGCGCATCTGAGTGATGATCGGCACGTACGTCGTGCGGATTAATCTCCACAGTGCGCGCATCCTACGCACCAATTGTTATCTGGGATTGTTTCACCGCTGCCATTTTCATACGCAAAAGTTGCAGACTGGCAGAGTAGCCATTTGATGATGTATTAATGTTTTTCTTACAACTTTCGAGCTTTGATCTTGGGCACCGAATCGGGGCTGTTTTATTTAGCTAGCACTCCGACTATAACAGTATTACTTACATATACTTGAATTTTTTTCTACGATTTGAGACAGTTCGCCTTCGCCATGACAGTTGCCACGGAAGAACGTAATCAGGCTGGGTCGACTCTCATGGGTGCGTGTGGTCAATGAACATAGGAAACACGGGATTAGGCATGCTATCCTAACTTTGGCGAGCGGGGTTGAATCCACGGGAGGGGGGAGAATTCCATGACCGGGGAGAGCCGCTATCTTACGATGTGCCACTTGATTATGCGCACGAGCGTTTGTTGCCGACAAACTGTGCATGAAAATATAAATGTGTAGGCGCTGCCATGTTTGTTGCGGGACATCAAAAGATGGCGGACCTCCCCTCATTGCATCAACTCCGCAATGGCATGCCTGGTCCCGTGTTTCCTATGTCCATGGTGTGGTTGCATATACTTTTGTAGTTATCGATCTCCTTGTAGATGGCTCTACTCTAGAGGCAGAAGTGGGGGAAATATTATCTCAAAATATCTTTGCGCCGCTATTCTAATGTTTGTCGAGGTTATGTTTTCGTCAATAAACGTAAAGTTTTGCGAAGTTTTAAAAAGTTGTGTCTCGTCGTATGAAGTGAAATCAGTAAATTGAAAAATAACCAAAGTTAAAGTAAATTAAAATGTTTGTAATGTGCCAGGATGTCACTGATTTTACTTCTCTATTATAATGCGAATAAATAAAATGTTGAAAAAAAGTTAGATTTTATGTGTCATGTATTTCTTCATTTATTAGAAAATTAATGCAGAATTGTACAAATTTATGCCGAAAAATTATACAGCAAACAGTGTTTATGCATTTTTCGTCTTAAATGTATATAATTTTGAATTAATTTGTTTATTTTCTCTGATTTTAATTCATGCAACACATTCAAATAATATACAGACATGCGTGCACGAACGCATAGATGCATGTTAGTTATCGACTTCCTTGTAGATGCGCTAGTGTCGCTATAAGTGGTCAAACACACCCATGAGAGTCGACACAGCCTGAACGTGATATTCTTGAGCCACCGTTTAAACGATATGTGATAGCAAGCAATATGCACGAGCCGCGCAAGTCGTTGGGGTCATGTATACTCAAAACGTGGATGTAGAGCAGGAGTGCCAACTGTTTGTTGGTGGCCAATTGGTAATTAGCAGCTACGTTGTTGCGTCCTTCACTAGAGGGTCCTTACCGTTAGCTGTCTAGCATCTCTGTATGGTGTTAATTAGCTGAAACTTTCAAAAACATCGATTCGCTTTCTGCGAATTCAGGGCTCATGGAAAAATGTTTACATTGCAGTAGGACAACATTTTCAAGAAAAAATCAGATTACTTACAGCTTATTGTATTCCAGTCATTTCCCCGGTTTTTCCCGACTAGTAGACACCCTGCATTTGGGAAGGGTTGAATATCTCTATCTCTTTCTATCCGTACGTTTCTATCTTTTTGAATCTTTTTACTTCCAGCAGGGCAGGGCCTTCGCTATTATTTTGCGTATCGCAAAGTTGCTGAAATCTTTGCAGAATCTTTAACAAGATATCACATTTTCTTATACTAATTATAGTAATTTAAAAATAATAGAAAATAATTCTTGGTAAGGATATTGTGATTCTGAAATAAACTGGTTTAATTTTAAAAGGTGAACGAGTAAAGAAATATTTAAAATCTAACGCGTACGACCTGATGAAAAGTGCACAGTTTAACAATTTTATTTTAGGAGTTTTGGGACTTTTTTGTGAGATAGGGTAGAAAATGGCGATTTTGGGTTTTTATGTGGGGGTGATATGGTAAAATGCGCACTGCATAAGTGCCGAGGTTATCCTGGAGGACACCCCACACGATTTTACAACACAATGTACAAAAATGCTGGGGTGATACTTTCACCTTTGCTCTATCCTTATAGATTCCAATACACATATTTTTCACCTTGTGATAACAAGAAAGATGTCATTTTTAATTGTCCGTCGCTGCTGGAAGGCGTAAAATTTATATTGAATCAAATTTTAGGGTGACCTTTTTTCCACAAACAAATTTGCAACCCTCTTGGTACAAAACGTCAAGAATTCGTCTTTCTTGACACACCCTATTCATGAGCTGAACAGTTTTGAAATACAAGAACAGTCTGTGTTTGAAAACGGGCTCACACGATGATTTTGAATCGAAATTCGAATTGTTTCCAATCAGGTACTTGGAATTTGCCACGTGATGGCAGCATTTTTGTCTGACGAGAATGATTTAAAGACAGCTATTTACTTTTTTGGAATAATATACATTTGAAACAGTATGTATGTGACGTGCGCCGAAGAAAGGGCCCGGTAATAAGCGTAAAATAGAGAAAAATTAATATTTTCAGATTTCAGCGCAAAAGTGAAGATTATTCTATCATTTTGAATGCGCGATTTTTTCATCTGTCTAAAATGCCACAATAAGAATAAGATACCTCCTAAACTCATTAACTTCTATTTCCATAGCAACCGTCACACAGTTTTGTATTCTCCCAAAGAGAACGTGTTTGCAATATATTTAATTCCTTCTAATTGTATCGGCAATGCACCTCATAGATATATTTTTTATTCCTCAGAAGTGGCCATATTTTGATTTTATTTAATTCCTTCTAATAAGTTCACAAAATATGTGTAATAAGTTGTTTTAATTCCTTCATGCGGAATGTAGATTCTGAAATTTTAATTCTCACAAATTCAACTCTGCCTCTTTAGAGTTAAAATTATTTAAATTCACATATTTGCATAGATTTCTTGGTTGCATTTTTTAAGACTTTTAAATAAATTATTAAAATATAAATAAATATGAATTTGAATATTTTTCGAATTTATAAGTTATAAAAAGATTTAATAATGAAAAATAGGTCAAATAAATGCTTTCGATAGTTTTTGAGCTACTCTTTTTAATTAAACCATCGGGAAAATATCCAAGCGTTATTATTGTTAACAATTGGGTTGTTAGGTACCCGAGTAATTTGACTTTGGCTCGAGATTCCGTGAAACATCCCCCACCACTCACCATACCATCTACGCTGCCGTCCCAACAAGAAAAGTCGTAGCTACGAGGGTAGTTCAATAAGTCCTTAGAATGAAGTATAAAAAAAATTTTTTTGGGTAAATTTTTTTTTATTTTTCAACATAATCTCCTTGGAGCTCTATACTCTTGGTCAATCGCTTTTCAAGTTTTTTTAATCCTTCAGAAAAGTG
>NC_046659.1:51970840-51978042 GCF_010883055.1 Belonocnema kinseyi | reverse complement strand
ATATCTAGTCGGGAGTGGTGCTGACTGAAAACAGATGATTTGGAGCGATTCGCGCGCCATCTGTTGGTCATTCTAAGGACTTCTTGAACTACCCTCGTACATTTCGAATGAGTCCCCTGTCAACCTAACCGGAATTGAGATTGTTGGGGACTCATCCGAAATGTAGTTACGACTTTTCTTGTTAAGACGGCAGTACGCGTCTCATCTATACTGCCGTCCCAACAAGAAAAGTCGAAACTGCATTTCAGATGAGTCCCCTGCCATCCCAATTCCGGTTAGGTTGACAGGAGACTCAACCGAAATGTAGTTACGACTTTTCTTGTTGGGACGGCAGTATACCCCGTTCGTGAGCCGCGTCTACGACCTATCTTCTTCTGTGAGAATGTAGTGGTAAGTGGAGAGGGAAGCTTTCGTGAGTCTTCCCTCTCTCCTAAAAGTCCAGTCTATCGGGTAGACTTCAACCATTCGCCCTGCAAAATCTCACTTTTCAGAGTAAGCCCCCTTTCTGCGGCGCACGTCACATATTATGAAACAAAGTTAATAAACATTTTGTAAATAATTCTCGCCACATACGAAAGATGGGCTAATAGTATTTAATGTAAAAAATATAAAATCAGATAACAATAAAAATAAGAAAAGTTGATTTTGTATTAATAAAGCAAAATTTTCATTTTTTATTATGCAATCTTGGATTGTTTATTTTAGTAAAAATGTTAGAAATGGTTATAAGTTTTAAAATTGGTTAAGATATCAAAAAAGTAAGCGAATAATTTAGAAACGTGAAACTTCAGGAAAGAGATTAAAGTATTATTTTATTATTTAAAAATACCAGGCTGTTATTAATTAAATAATTTTAAACAATTAAAAAGTAATATTAGAGATAAAAGATTTTTTGTCAGAAAAATATCTCAATTTTTAACTATCAGCAATTATTAACACACAGATTCAAATTATAATTTAAAAAAGTTTTTATTAACACTTATTCGGCACACTGGGACCACCTGCACCCCCACGCTATAATTCATTGGTTTTAAGTACCTAAACGTAGAAAAAGCGGGTCTAGTGAGACATTTGGCTGAAGTTCGACCTTGCCACCGTAGGTACAGGGAAGCAGCGTTGTGCTCAAACCATCACTCTTCAACTGTCAGTCGTTCGAAATCGAGTGGGACCACCTGCAACCCAGTGTGCCGCGTATGACTCAATTTCGAAATTTTAAGTGATTTTTTTACGTTGTTTTTCGACTTCATATTGAAGAATCAGGTACGTACAAAACATTTTCCTAGTTTTTTTTAAACGGTATATTATGACTAATTAAATAATTAATCAGATGGCGTACAATTTCGCGGTTTTGCCCTATGCGCGAGGAATTACTCGCAGAAGATGAGGAGAATGATTCGGATGGCAGGAAGCATGATTCTGACGACGAAAAAAGCAATTATTCTGAAGAACTTACAGAAGAATAAGAAAGCGAAAATGTTGATATGGAGGATGCGAGTTTAAATCAACGCCTTCTGGAGTCTCGTGCTCGAGGACAATTTTGACAAACTGTGTCATTCCTGTATTATCACTAGAAGGACACACAGATGGCCATGCAGAATTTTCTTTGGGATTCGTGGCCAAGCTGTTGTACATGCAAGAGTTTTGCAACAAGTACAATATAATACACAAAAAAGATGCGCATTGTATTCCAGATTAAATGATCGAAAGATAAGAAAAGTTTGCGGTAGTTGCATTCGCACAGTTGTCGACTAGCACAGCTAAATGATTTGCGAAGATTATGCCGGTAATGCACAGTAAAATTTGATGATGCATTATTTTACATGCTTTTGACAGTTTTCGACAATATTTTGATCAAAACATTGTAAAAGTTTTCTTTGGAGAATACATTTTTTGCCACATTTTGGCAAGAACATGAAGTTCATTTTTTCTCAAAATCCCTACCTTCATTTCTAAAAATAAATACCTTTTTAGAAATAGACTTCCAGGTTATTTTTTTTTCTTTAAGTGATACCTTAGAAGTTAACGCAGGTAAATTTTGAATCTAATTCACCATAAAAAAAAAGATTTGTATTTTTTGTTGCGAAATCACCATTTTTTCCGGTTTTTTTTTTTTTAATCTCAATTTTTTCATCATACTCAAAAAATATTTTCAAACATATAACCATGACATTTTGGAAAAGTTAGCTCTAAATACATCACAAAAAAATGCAACTCAAAATATTAAGCGGTTCGTTTACAATAATAAATTATGTCCCAGTGCGCCGAACATGTTTCTCCACGGAAGTGTGCCTTCTAAACTGCTTACGTTTAAACTTAATAATTCCTTAATTTCAGTATTTCAAACTCAAAGTTTCAAAAAATTTGTAAATTTAAAACTAATCGATTTTACCAGCTTTAGGTTCCCCCGGCATTTTTTCTAGAATAATAAATATTTTGTCCTAAAAATTTGGGAAATGGTAGCAAACATGCTAACGGACGTCCCTGCACACTTTTTTGTTTGTTTAATTCAAAAAATTTAATTTGGGTAAATTTTATTAATTTGCATGGCGCTTAGGAATTACATTATTATTGATTTTATCAGTTTAGATTGCCCCGGCTTTTTCTCTAGATTAATACATATTTTGTCTTCTAAATCTGAGGAATGATAGCCAAAATGCTAACGGACGTCCCTGCACACTTTTTTTTAGTTGATTTCAACAAATTTTTATTTTGCAAAAAATGTGTGTGTATATTTCGAGGTTATGTGTGTTACAATTCTACCCCGTAATTATTCTAGAGTGCCTACCGACAGCATCAGTACGACAGAGAACTACATTATAGGAATGACAGAGAGCTGCAAAATGACCCTACAAGAAAATAATGCACATTCATACCATTTTTATTTAGCACAACAAAATTTTGTTCGTTATTATCCTTCAGAAAAGAGTCCAGGGACGTCTGTTATGATATTTTATGGCAACGCCGAATTTAGTTTTTAAATATTTTCATTTTTGTGGGAAAAAAGCCGAGGAAACTGTACCCGATTGACCACACGATGACGTATAACATGCCCTTAAAATCTTATTCTTTCGTATGCTAAAATATCGAAAAACGTCTATACGGTTACATAAGATTTTAAGAAATTATGAGAATGACAACTGGATATAAAGAATAAAAATAAACTTTTTTCCAGACTATTAAATAAAAAATTTGACCAAAATGACAGAAATATGTGGCCATTAATCACAATGTTTCAGGAAGGAGAAAATATAAAAAATATCTGTGCTTATGGAAGGAAAACCACTTGTTGCAATGAATCCCGCACGTATTCAATTCAATTTTGAACCCAATAAAACCTAAATGAAACTAATACCATACATTTAATAATTTCAAACTCTTAAAATTCAAATATTTTATGATTAGGCTTTGCAAACCAAATTATTTGAAATATTCAAAATTAAATATTTTCAATATTTAAAACTAGAAATTTTCAAGAATCTTAAATCAAACTTATTTATAAACTTAAAATTGTTATATTGATAGAAACTTAAAAGGATTAGCTATGTTTTTCTACTAGAAATTTAATGAGTTACCTATAATTTATTTAGTTTCAGTTTCAAACTATTGGCGCCATCCTACCTTCTATAATGTTTCTAATTTTTTTCAATTGGGTATCCATTATTCTGAGTTAGAGGTTAAGTTATCACTGCAGCGTTTTGACTTTGCCCTTATTGTTTACTAGCAGTTTTTCACCCTGTCAAACAATGAAACTTCAACAATATGAATTTAAAAAGAAGTAAATAAACCTTTCACAATACTATACCCGTTAAATCAAATTCCTATTTGATAATCATACTATCCCTCTTAGAAATATTTGACTGGACATGATTAGTAACGATTAAGAGTAATCAAAAGTTGAATTAGTTTTAATTCGTGCTAATTGTGCCAATTGTTCCCAATCGGATTAAATTGAGTAAATTCACTTGCCTGCAATACGCCCTCTGCAGTTTTCGTGTGTAACACACAAGACGTGCACGTGTTTATTGGTTAAATATTAAATTTTTCGAAATTTAACAAAAGTTTAAGGTTAAAAAAATACATAATGTGTAGGCGCTATACCCAGGGGCGCACAAACCATTTATGAAAAGTAGCGGTTGCTACCCCAACTGGAGGGGGGGGGGGGCACCCAAGTGGTTCGATAAGTGGGATGTGGGTTTGAGTGAGATGGACTGGAAAATGTAGATTTTACTGAAAATAATACTAAACAATTTATGGTTTTAAGTAAAAATGAAGAAAAAGCGTTTTTTTTATAAGAAAATAGCTCGTCGCTACCCCGGTGGCGGGGGAAGTGTGCGCCCCTGGGTATACCAAATAAAAAGATAAAAGTATATGGGTTAACAACATGTGAAATTAATTCCGTTTAACGATGTGACAGTGATGTAGTATGATTATCAAGTAGGCAGTTGGATTTAGTGGGTATATATTGCTGTAAAAGTTTGTTTATTTCTTTTTAAATTTATATAATTGAAATTTATTCGACAGCGTAAAAAACCGCTTGTGAATAATTAAGGCAAAATGAAAATGCTGTAGTGAAAACTTAACCTCTAACTGAGAATGATTAATACCCAATTGATAACGATTGAAAACGTCATAGAAGGTAGGATGGCGCCAATATTTTGAAACTCAGACTGAATAAATTATAAGTAACTTATTAAATTTTTATTAGAAAAACTGATCTAATTCTTTTAATATTCTTAAAATATAACAATTCTGAATTTATAAATAAGTTTGATTTAAAATTTTTGAAAATTTCCCATGTGGAAATTGCCCCGGGTGGCCCTGCTACAACAAGGTTTCTGGTCTGATCCCGGCCGGGTTACCCCTGGCTGGGTTTCATGGACAGGAATCGGTCACGAGCCGGTCGGGCGACATTTTTCTCGAATCACCAAGTCGGGAGCCGGCCGATTACTGACCGGGCGAACCCTACTTATATCTCATGGTCGGCAGCCGACCGGGCGATGATTTTTTTGTCAAAATTACACATTTTTTTAAAGCTATGACGCTATCGAAGACGTTATTATGCATGGTAAATGAATTATCATTTGAAAAGTATAATTCAAAGATTTATTAGAGCAGTGAAACAGAAATAAACTGTTTTAAAGTTTAAAAAGAAAAGCATTGCATTTTTCTTAATTTTTTAACTTATGAAATAAAACTGTTATCAATTTTGGTGTATGCCTTAGCAGAAATGTTATAATTTTCACTATTTTCACTCAATGTTTAGTCTGAAACCTCCGCTTAGTTCGCGGATAATTATTAGTTTTAATTAAATTATACTCTTGTAAATAAATGTTTTTCTGTGTACCTTCCTAAACTCATCATGTGGTTTCTACCGTGAAACAATTGCTACGAGATTCTAGTATGAGTGGCTGAAATTCTACTCCAATTTCCTTGCCAGAATTGGTAAACTTGATTTGAGCTTTAAAGTTCACCGTATTCTCTACGATGAGCCCTAAAAGATAAAACAAGTTACCAATTTCTCGCCTGGAGCAATATTTTTTAACCGCTTTGTGGCCGTATTATTCGACCGAATCCCGGCCGGTCTTCAAGCCGGGATTCGATCAGTTTACCGTGACGGTTTTAGCCGGATCCCGGCCGCATTCCCCGACCAGCGCCCGACTTTAATCGGGGCTATCCGGCCGGAACCCTGATTAGATTACTACACGGGTTCTAGTGTTAAATGTTTAAAATATTAAATTTGGAATATTTTAAATAATTTGGTTTGCAAATATTTTTATTTTAAAGGTTTGAAATTATTAATTGTATAGTATTAGATTCATTAAGGTTTCATTAGGTTCAAAATTGAATGGAATACGTGCGGAATTCATAAAAACAAAAGGTTTTCTTTCCATTAGCACATTCATTTTTTATATTCTCTTCTTTTCGAAACATTGTGATTAATGGCCACAAATTTATGTAATTTTAGTTAAATTTTTTATTTAATAGTCTGAAAAAAAGTTTATTTTTGGTCTATATATCCAATTGTCATTCTCATAATTACCTCAAATCTTATGTAACCGTATAGACGTTTTCGACATTTTAGCATATCAAAGAATAAGTTTTTAATTTTAAATTTACGTATTGTTTTGAAATGCTAAAATTAAGAAATTATTAAGTTTAAATTTAAGCAGTTTAGAAGCCAGAATTTTAAATTGCTATTTTTGAAGTCTGCATTTCTACTAATTTAAATTAAATCGACAAAATGTACATTTTTCATACTTAAATTTTACATAACATATTTTTAAATTAAACAAAGTTAAAGGCTTCTGAATCCATATTGTAAAATTTCAAATGCTTTATTTATAAAAAGTTTCTAGGAAGCTTGTAATTTTTGCATATATTAATGAACGTTTGAACTCGAAATCGCTGTTTAAAATGTTTTAATTAATTATTTCGAACGCTCAGTGTTATTTTAGTGGCTACATTGCAAATAACAAAAATAGTTGGGATCTCAATTAACTTAAAATGTAGAAAGCGGTATTAATAAAAACTTTTTTTATTATAAGATGAATTTATGTGTTAATAATTGCGAATAAATAAAAATTGAGTCCTTTTTCTGACAAAAAATATTTTATCTCTAATATTAATTTTTAATTGTTTAATTGTATTCAATTCATAACAGCTTGGAATTTTTAAATAATAAAATAATACTTTAATCGTTTTTCTGAAGTTTCACGTTTCTAAATTATTCGCTTACTTTTTTTTAAGTCATAACCGATTTTCAAGCTGATAAACCTTTATAAAAATTTCCAGTAAAATTAACAATCCAAGAGCGCATAATAAAAAATAACAATTTTGCTTCATTATTACAAAATCAAATTTTTATTTTTATCATATATCTGATTTTATAATTTTAACATAAAATACTATGAGCACATTCTTTCGTGGCACTACTTACATCTGGTAAGAATTATTAACAAAATGTTAACTTACTTTGTTTCATTATATGTAGGGGAGCGGCGGGTAATGTGGAGCACATGATATAAAAAGCACCGTTGACAGTTTAATATTTTGAAAACTGTAGTACAATAATATAGAGCACGTGAATTAATATCTTATCTACCCATCACGTCATGGTTGAGCCATAATCTCAAAAAATGACGAAAAATCATGCACTGAGGCAAATAAATTTCAAAATAATGCCAGTGATGCAAATTTTCACT
>NC_046659.1:51960650-51970740 GCF_010883055.1 Belonocnema kinseyi | reverse complement strand
TCACGAAACACAATTAAACTGATTGTGTTGTCCCGTTGTGTTTGCGGTACCGTTTGAATCAGCTTGGGCTTAACCTGCGAAGAGGTCAAACCTATCCTAACCCAAAAAAACCTGACCTGACCTAACCTAACCTAACTTCACGTAACACAATTAAACTCATTGTGTCGTCCCGTTGTGTTTGCGGTACCGTTTCATTCAGCTTCAACTTAACCTACATAGTGGTTTAACCTATCCTAACCCAGCAAAACCTGACCTAACCTAACCTAGCCGAATGCAATTGAATCACACGTGTAGCTATTTTTAGCGTACGGTTCTCAGTCTTAAATGTGTGCTATATTTAATAGGTTAACTCGATCTTAACCTACAAATGAATCTAACTTAACAGAACCTAACGAAATTTTGCTTAACGCAACACAATTTAACTTAAGTGTTCCCGTTGTAGCACAATAAAATTCATTTCATTGTACTACAGGTGGTTAAAAATTTAGACGCACATTACTCATTTGAAGAAACTTAAAACTACAAGTAGAATTGACCCCATTTCAATTAACCTGACAATGTTTGTATCAATTAAAATGTAGAACTGTAACTTAAACATGCAAATGAATAAGATTTTACTCAAAATTTTTTTCTCTCTGCTTTTCTTAAACTTAAGGGATATATTTATACTATCTTTCGTGTTTACATTTTATCTTGCTTTTTATCGTAATTAAATTGATTGCCGATCTGAAGGCTTCGAAAAACTTCGGTGGTTTTCTATTTATATCTCAATCACCATTCGAAATAAATGAAAGAAATTAGCGATTTTGAGGTTTCGCGTGATTCTTAATTTCATGCATGAGGCGATTTTGAGCTTATGTTTTTCAGGTGTATATAATATGGATATGATTACTATTATATATAATATTAATGTTAATATTATAATAATAAAATTGTGTATTGATATTTATGACTAGTTGAATATCTTTTAATAGAAATAGTTCAACTTTCAACTAAAACAATTAGTTTTCTCAAAAAAAAAAAAAGAAATTGGAATAAAATACGTAAATTGAACATTTTTGTTTAAAATTGTTTGCAATAAAATAGTTAAATTTTTAAACAAAAAGTAAAATCTTCATTCAAAAAGCTGAATTGTAAACCAAAAAAAAGGCATTTTAATCAAATACATGAACTTTGCACAAAAGAAATTTATTTTCCACCAAGACTAATTTTCTATACAAAAAATTAATGTTTAATCATTGTTAAATTTTCGACAAAAAAGATTAATTTTTTTGTAGTTAAAAAAATAATTTTTAAAGAAAAACAAAAAGAATTTTGTACAAGATAGTTAAAAATCCTCAAGTATTTCAAAATCCTTTAAAATCTCTTGAAATTCTTTAAGGCTCTTGAAAATTCCTTGCAATTTTTAAAATACCCTAAAATATTTCAAATCCTTTAAAATGTGATACTAAGTTATTGAAATAAATAAAAAATTCCTTCGATTCTAATAAAATATCCTAAGATATGTCAAATCCTTTAAAATCTCATATTAAATCAATTTCATCAATTGAAAATTCCTTGGAATGTTTTAAAATACTCAAAAGTACTTCAAAACCTTCAAAATATTTTAAAACACCTTGACAACTTTTAAATATTTGTATAGAACTTTGGAATTTTTTAAAATAACTCTGCTAAAATTGTTAAAATTCTTTGCAATTCCTTTAAATTATAAAAATGAATTGAAAATTCATTGACGTCTTTTTAAACATCCTCAAATATTTAAAATATTTTTAAATCTTTTGAAATCTCCCGAAAATTTGCAAAGCTCTTAAAAATTCCTTGCTATTTTAAAAGTACCCTAAAATATTTCAAATGTTTTAAAATCACATACTACATTATTGAAATAAATTGAAAATTCCTTGAAATCTATTAAAATATCCTAAAATATAACAAATTTTTCACAATCTCCTATTAAAATACCGTTATCAATTGGAAATTCCTAAGAACATTTTTAAATACTCTCAAATATTTTAATCTCTTTAAAATATTTTGACATACCTTGAACTTTTTAAAAAAGATTTTTAAAGTACTTTTGCATTTTTTTTAATAACCCTTAAAAATTTTTTTTATTCTTTGAAATTTCTGTAAATTATAAAATTAAATTGAAAATTCCTTGACATCTTTTAAAACATCCACAAAAATTTAACATCCTTAAAAATCTCTTTAAGTTTTGTAAAGCGTCAGAATGAAATTTGAAAAAGAGAAGAGCTTCAAAACGTTGAATTTTAAAATGTTTGTAGATTAGAATTTTGAAAATGGGATCAATAAAAATTCACAGCTTTCGAAATTTAATTTTCAAAAATTTTCAACTATTCAATAACAATAATTTTTAACTCGATGGGATTCAAGTCTTCAAATTCTAAATTGTAAATTTGAAAGTTTTTCAATTGGGCAATCTCTAAATGAAATTATTTCAGACTGAAATTTAGAAAACAGAAAAATTGCAAAATATTAAAAATGTAAATATTTGTAGATTAGTTAAACTATTAAATTAAAGTTTTAATAGAAATTACTCGAGTTAAAGTTTAACTATTTCTAAAACTTTTTTTGTATATAATTGTTATAATTTTTGTATATAATTGTATATAAAATTATTATATATCCTTTAACTATACAATTCAAATTTTGAAGGCTTGAATCCCGTCAAGTTAAAAATTATTCATATTATTGATCTATTTTTGTTAACAATTTAGTTCTTGGGTTGTAAATTCCGTTTTTTCGTTAAAATTTAATTTCGTTCTTGTTAAAAAATTTAATATTTTGTGATAACTTCTTTTTTCGGTTAATAATCATATTTTTACGGAAAATATAAGTATCCCTATTTTGGTTGAAGCACTATCTTTTTTCGTTGAAAATTCATGTATTTTGTTGAATATTCGTCTCTTTTGGAATAATTATTATTCTTTATGTTTGTATACTTTTTTGTTAAAAATCGATCTTTTCTAATTCTAAATTGATTTATTTCTTCATTGAAAATTGAACTATTTGATTCAAAATTTTTTTTTGCTTGGAAATTGACCGTTTTTAGTTAAAAATTCATCTCTTTTGGAATTAAATTATTCTGCTTGTTTGAAAATGCATCTATTTTGGTTAAAAATTATTTTTCCTTTGTTTTTGAAAATTATACTAATTTATTTTTTAAACAAATAATGTAACCGTTTTTCGTTGAAAATTGATCTATTTTTTCGAAATTCGTTTTCTCATTATTACAAGCTTGATTTAAAAAAAATTTTGAATTGATGCTTTCGGTAGAAAATGATTGGTCTGAACATTAAATTATTTGTTTTCAAATTAAATTTTTTGCTTTAAAATTTAAATATTTGGTGAAACTTTGTTTTTTTTGCGGGTAATAATTATTTTTTTACTGTTGATAATTTTCCCTTTTTGGTTTAAACTTTTTTACTTAAAATTTAATTCCTTTGTTTGAAAATTGAAGTATTTTGTTGAAAATTCAATTTTTTATCCAAACATTTGACTAGTCCATTTTTGATTCAATATTTTTGCTTTAACTTAATTTGTATCTAAACAGGTAAAATTTTAAACAAGAAGAATAAAGAAACGAATTTTAATTTAACACAATAAGTTACGAATAAACCAAAAATGTATTAGTTAAATTTTCGACAAAAAATGGAATTTTAACAACATAATTCAATTTTTAACCAAATAATTTAACGTTTGAACAAAAATTAAGGAGTTAAATTATGAGTTCAAAGAATTAATTCTGAATAAAAAAAATCGAATTTACAACAAAGTAGTGAAATTTTCAAACAAAGAAATGAATTTAAGAATAAAAATACAGACATTCTTCGAAAAGAAAAAGAATTTTGAACACCACGCGGTCGCTTTCTCCCTTCGAAAAATCTATAAGCGAGATTTCGCAACAAAATTTGCACGAATACAATTCGAAATTCTTTTTATTGCACAAGTTGAATTGGCATTCAACGCAAAATCCGTGCGACTTTCGCGTGAAAATTTCAACAAACTTTTTGAAACTATAACTTTTGAATTCAAATATTCTCTAAAATTTTGAAATTTTGTTTGTCTTCGAAAAATTCAAAGCAAGAAAACTCTTTAGACTTGTAAAAATTGGGAAAAACTTTAGAAATTGCTCTGAAATTCTAAAAAATTTTGAACTTTAGTAATTTCAATTTCCATACCTTTCACAAATTCTTTTATATTTTAATGTAGCACAATTGCTTCGTTAGTATTCAAAGTATTGGATGTGCTATGTCAAAGAAGAAAACAAGTCTAGGTATTCGGTTGACGATTCTTTATTCACAAGTTGAAAATTTTTTAACGTAAGTTATTCTACAAATTAGGCACAAGCATCTATCAATTTGTTCTTGCACTTTTTCAGTCTCCTTCGCTATCACTGACACCGCTGGCTAAACCGCAGTCGATGGTTTTGTCATCTGAGTTTAACTCTTCATAAAATGTCCTACATCCCTCTGGAATAAATTCCATCAAGTCCATTAAATCTTCATACTTAGCTTTCGTGATCGGTCTCCCGAAAGGAAAAAGATAGACCAAACCTGTATTGATGAAATCATCCTCGCTGACATTCTTTTTTTGGATGTCCAAAATCTTTGTGCTTCCGCCATACTTTTCCGCATCGTACGACATTTCTATTGTAAAAGTTTTTTCTTTCTGGTAAACTAGCGATCGGCAAAGCAGCCAGTTGATCTTTTCCTTATTGACGTCTTGCTTCGGTTCGTTCGGTTTCGTTCGGCAATTGCTTCCTTTTCACGACTTTTTTTCTCGATGAATGAAAAACATCGATCACAGCTGATGTAGGTGTGCCCTGATAGAAAAAACCGTTGCGCGATGAAGTCGACATTGCTTGAAGCTAGAAAATGTTTCAGCATCAACGCAACTTTGATATTGCGGTTCTGGCCTCCACAGCTGTCCGAGTACAGGATAATTTTCTTGACTTCTGGTTGAAGGCGGGTTCTCAAACGATTCAATAAACAAGAACCAATTTCCTGACCACCACGAGAAGCCACGTTCTCTGTCCAAACATACATATACCCTGTAACACAAAAACGCATAAATTTATCAGTAACTTTATTAGTGGTCTAATTGCTTGTATGTAAAACAACTATATATGTTTTAAGTCTTCGAACTTTTTTTCTTTCTTAGTTGGAAAATTTTGAAATATTCAAATCAAGGCATAGCTGCCAGAATACCTTTTTTTGAACCTTCAAATTTTGTATCTTTTATGTGAGAAAGTTTCTATTTTTATTGGTTTTTGATCTATCTTTTAAAAACTACTCATCTAAAATTTGTTGAGAATTAGGAGTTAATTTACACTTAATTAGGAATTCAGATTTTTTGAGATTCAGATTTGCTTGAGTTATTGTCGTAGGATTTTTGCCGAGTTCTGATATTTCAACAGTTTTCAAGTGTTTTAAAACAGTTTTTACGAATGGTTTTGAGTATTTTTTAAAAATTTTATACCTTTTTTCTGCACTTCGTCATAAATGCACAGGTTGTATGTCCATAGTTATCGTTTGTAAAAAGTGCTGTTAACGGACTGGAAAGCTGTTGCGAGGGCCTTTTGCAAATCAAAAGTCATCACAGCGGTGTCTGTCCCTTCCATAGCGACGTCTTCTTTAAACTGGGACTGTATTTGCATGCTCAATTACCAGTGTTCCGGCTGCAATTTCATGGTGCTTTCTCGCTGTTCTGGAGAAAGAAGAGGGTTTTGTAGAATCGCTTTAAAACTATCGCACTTTTTGCAGGTATCTGCATAGCGTCGTTTAAAACTAAGGTTGTAGTCGGTATGAAAAATCTAACGAAAAATGTAGTTAGACACGTGAATCAAACCCTTTTCTAGACACCAAGATGTATACAAATCGAAAAGCTTTTTCAGAGTCAAATCAGGAGGGAGATACTTTCTTTGGGACAAGGATCTTCTATAGTGCGATTCGTACTTCGGAATTTTATTGATGAATTCGTGGACCCCATTTCTGGCCACGGTACTGGTTTTGTTTGGCGGTGTTGGTCTTTCACGCCTTTCAGATGCACTTGGGTTGGAAATTGCGGATTTTATGGCTCTGTAAACTCATAAACTCCTTGACCATCGACCAACTGATACTCGATCTTCATCTCCCTCTTGTGCAGTGGAATAATAGGCAAAACATTTTCTTTATTCTTTTTTTTTGGTTGGCGACGCCGTAGTCGAAGCCCGAAAAATCAAAGTTTTTTGGGTCGCGTCCGAATTATCATAAAATGCGGTGAACAGTTGCTGTTGTCTTAGGATGTCTATTTTTTGTGAACAGAATATTCTGCATTTGCATAATATTTGAGCCTTGAACTTTTTAGCTTTGATTATCCTTCCCGATTTTGTTCGTCTTTCCAGTCCTCGTTGGACATTCTGTTTATTTATTTGCCTTGCATGGTTCTGAAGTTGCCTTTTTCTTTTTGTTAATCACAGTGGTTGCACCGGTTGAATAGTTTCTGCAAAACATACAAATTACGTTGCAATATTCAATATCTATAGGAATTTCCAGTAATCTAGTTCTGAACTTAAAAAAAAAACACAAAGCTTCGAAACATTCAGAACTCAAAACATTCCAGAACTCTCAAATTTCTGGAACCGCAGAACTTTTAAGCTTCAAAATTCTTTTAAAACATGAAAGACTTCTTAAATTTTCGAAAGTATAAAACTTTCACTGTTTCTAACTTTCAATATGCGATTTTGAATTTTTTGCCAGCGTAAGTCGTCTTTGAAATTCTTTAAGCCTTTTCGAAATCATAACATTTCTATGAAATCTTTTAAAATTTTTGTCAAATATTTGCAACCCTCGAAATCTGTAAAATCCTTGAAATTTTGGTGAAATTGGTTGACATATTTTGAAATTTGTAAGAAATCTTTTCAATATTTGCGAAAGCTTTTTTAATCTTTGTTTAATCTTTTGGGTTCGTTTAAAATCATTGAAGTCTTTTGAAATCTTCTGAAATTACTTGAAACGTTTCGAAAAAGTTCAACATATTTGAATTATTTCTGAAATTTTTCGTATTAGTTTCAAATCATTGATATATTTTTCATTTGTTTTAAATATTTGTAAATCTTAGAAATCTAGAATATACCTTTTTTTAAATCTTTAAAGTCTTTAGAAATGTTCAAAAAGTTTGGGGAAAAAATGTAACTATTTGGTAGATAATTCAGAAATTTTGTTGAAAAGTAATCCTTTATGATTAAAAATTCGTCTTTTTGGATTAAACATTCAATTTTTTTGTCGAAATTTATTTTTTGTTTAAAAATTTATGTTTTGATCGTGAAAAGTCAACTGAAATCTTTTTCAACCGAAACTTCAACTAATTTTTTTTTTAATTTATCTTTTTGAACTAAGAGTTCATTTGCTTTAGCATAAATTTTATTTTGTTATGGAAAATGCAATATTTTAGTAAAAAATTCTTCTTCTTTACTTGAGTACTTAAATATTTCGTTTAAAAGATTTGGTTGAATCTCTTTGTTAAGAAATCATTTTTTTCAGATTTATACTTTTATTAGAAAATTCATCTCTTTGGTTGGAAGTTTAACTATTTTATTGAAAAATAATCTTTTTTAATTGAAAATTCAACTACTTGGGCAAAAGTTAAACTATATTATTAAAAATGTATTTCCTTGTATTGAAGGCTTATGTATTTGGATGCAAATTTAACTGCTTAGTGAAAACCCTTTCTTTTGTTTAAAATTAACTTTCAACTGAATATGTATCTTTTATATAAAAAACTTTTTTATTTAAAAATTCTCCTTATTTGGAAAAAATAGATTAGTTATGAGTTTCATTTTTTTACTGAGATATAAAGACACTTTTTTAGGAATTTTGAAAATTATTACGGAGAGGTAGGGGGTGTACAGCTTGCCTATAATCGGTTAGGTAGTTTAACTACGACCCCCCGTAAGATTATTTTGAAAGAGATGTTTCTTTCATAATAGACTAAAAGATTAAAGTTAATTTTCGCATTTTAATCAAATAACTGTTTTGAAGGAAGAAAATAAATTATTTCACGGTTCTCAAACAAATTGAAGGAGAACTCCAGGTTTACTAAGTTTTTAAGTTCGCTAGACACCTTAGGCAACTTAACACTTTTAACATTTCTTTCAATATCCTATATCCACGAAACCTTCGAACTAATTTTTTAACTGTACTTTTTTTTATTTTTACTGAAAAGACTGAAATTCGCGAACTTTTTTAACTCCCTGAATTTATTGTACATCCGAAATGCCATGAATATTTTTTATAGCTTAATTTTCTGAAGCACGGGAAGCCTAAAATTGTCTAATTTCTGAAATAATAAAAACTCCAATATTCGTTTACTTAGAAACTTAAAAAACTTGTCTGACTCACAAACTTTAAAAATGCCAAAGCTTCAGAACATGCAGAACTTGAAATATACAAAAACTTAAAGATTCTAGAATCTCAGAACCTATCAACTTTGAGATTATTATCAAGTTTAACATTTTTTGATCATTTTTAAGAATATGTAAGTTTTAAAGTTTTAGTAACTCACAAAATTTATGAAAAAGTATAAAATTTCATTATTATTTTCATGCATGGCACAAAAATTCAACATTTATAAAAATTTTTAAGCTTAAAAGCTTCCAGAAATTAAACATTTTGTAACTTCAAAACGTCGAAACTGGGAAATACTTTGAAATCTTGCAATCCTAAAATCTCTAGGAATTTAAAAATTGCAAAATTTACAACACTTACAAAATTCTTCGAAAGTTTATAAATTTTCAAGTGGGTATATCTAAAAACATCAGAATTCTTAAAGTTTCAGAAATTTGAGGATTTTTATTCATTGCTTAATTTTTCGATCACATCTTGAAAAAATTAAAAATTCCACATTTTCAACTATTTTCGAAGCTCATACACTTCCATCACATGAAATTGGAATTATGTTGTAATTCATAGCTCAATATTTTCCGGCTAAAAAGGTTTAAATTCCAGAACTTCTAAAATCTTCGAAACTTCAGCATTTAAACAAATCCAAAATTATAGAAATACAAAATCTTTTAATTTCAGGTTTCTTCGAATAACAACATTTTTTCAACAATAAAAATCAACATTCTGAATTTAACAATTCGAAATTTTTAATTTTTCATTTGTATCTTATTTTTTTGTTTACTAAAAATAATACTATTATAATAATTTGAAATTAAACGACGTGCGATAAATATGAAATACAGCGAGTTTTAATTGAAAAAATATTGAAATCGCGAAACGAAAATAATTAATTGCGTTCTTAGGGATGTGCAGAAACATTTTCTTTTTTTAATAAAATAAAATTTAATATTCTCAAGTATACTTTTTTCAGTAGCAAGGAATTTATGAAAAAACGAACACATTCAGAATACCCTTAAAAATTGTGGGAGAATATGCAGGTAATTATAACTATTAACGTACCTTCATTTCCGAAACCCTCATTATCACCCTCATTCTCGTTGGTTTTCCATAATTCTTCGCCTGATTCATAATAAGAGAAGTCATCTGACGTGAATTGATATGGATCTTGGATATTTTCTGATGCAAAACAATCTAAGTTAATCAATCATTTCAAATGACTTGTACAATAATACATTAATACAATGATTATAAATGAATAAAATTTTTCAGTTTAATAACATTTAACTTAAAATTATCGGACAAATCCATGATTAAAATAGAAAACTTCTAATACCACTATGAATCGTGAAAAATATACGCATTCAAATGTTTACAAGTTTCAGCCTGACTGAGCCTGGTACTGCCGGGAGAGGAGTGGGAATCGTCAAGGAGGGAGAGCGTGGTGTAAAGGAGCAGGGTGGGGGGAACCTTCTCCCTTTATTCTTGTGTCGTTTTACCTCTCGCGAATTCTTAGGTCGTTTTTGTTCTCGCGTGTTTTTACGTCGCTTTTGCACAACTATTTTTTTTAGTTCGCTTTTGCTCTGAGCATGTCAATTTAGCGTCTGAAACATTAGGGAATTTAAGGGATATATACTTATAGCATTGTCCATCTTTGTCTAACGCCTTGAAAAATTGCTTCATGAGCCCAAGCT
>NC_046659.1:51950924-51960550 GCF_010883055.1 Belonocnema kinseyi | reverse complement strand
ATCATTGTTATGATTTTGAGATCACCACATATTTGCCATTTGTGATTCGTGTAATTAACTTTTTCAAGAAGCATTTTAACATTGTTATATTCTTCTTTGATGCCCGTTGAGTGAGCTATAGGGAAAGGAGCTATAGGTAAGTATTCGTGTTATGCAGTAAAACAGCCTTAATGCTGCGTTTTGACAAATCAACGAAAAGTCGCCATTCTTCATCTCTGCACACATTTTTCTTCATCTCTGTACACATTTTTCTTCAGGTGGTTCATTAGTCCGTTAACGTCAGTGCAGTACACTAAAGACGTCTCTTCGTCTTTAACGAAAAACTTTCTAAATTCTTTGTCCCTGTCGCGATAGAATGAAACTTTTGTCTTTGGCTCTAGAAGATTTCTTCTTTTTAGAAATGAAGCGGCAAATTCAGCGCCGTCTTTCGGTAATCCAAGACCTCTAATAAAATTATTCAGTTCTAGTTGCGACACTAACATTGGAACCTTCAATTTCATTTTATGCACGCCGTATTCGTCATCTTTTTCGTCATTTTCATCGGAATCATCAGAACTATTTTCTGTTCGATCACTGGTTCCACTACCGTCTCCATGACGTTTACTTTCAACTTCCATTCAATCATCTTCTAAAGCGCTTAAATCAGTTTGGCGTGCATTTTTATTGACTTCAATTGATCTTGTGACTGTGCACACATTAATGTACGAAATGTTATTTTTATTTTTGGCGTTGAACCCTTTGACGGAATTCATGCAAAAGTAGCAGTCCTTCGCAATAACGGGTTTTTTCCATGTGGTTGGTGTAGAGTACTTGCGGAACTTTTCGTTGTTTGAATTCTTTAGACGATACAGCATAAGTCTGCAGGAATTGCAAATGACGTGAGGAACCCATTTTGTTTCTTGGTGCAGCAATTTACAGTCAAAACACTTTTCGTAAAGACTTTTCACTTCCTCGTCGATGGATTTTCGCGAACTACTCACTTCATATTTACTGCAAATGTAACAGAATGAATCTGAGCTATTCTTGCAGGCATGCGATTGTGGTTTTTTTCCTTGAAGCATGAGACTACACCAACCAAGTAATCCATTGATGAAGAGCTACGGTTGCGTGATGACAACGTCGGAGAGCCCGCTGTCCCACCCTGACCAGACGCCGATACTGGGGTTTTTCCCTGCATCGTAATACACTTTTTACCTGTGTCTGCCATGATGGCATGAACGCCGTTTACCCAGGGACTCAGCCAATGTGGATCCGTTGCCCACAGTCACCACGTGGAGGTGCCCTGGTTACAGGCACAGGCGAATAATGCTAGCAACAAGCGGTTAAGGAACTCCAGACATTTACTGCTATTAATGTCAAAATATGAAAGTACGCAAGAACAGGGTTGCCAGCGTAATCGGTTAGGTTAGGTCAGGTTTTGTTAGGTTAGGATAGGTTAAACCTCTATGTACGTTAAGCCGAAGCTGAATGAAAC
This sequence comes from Belonocnema kinseyi, assembly GCF_010883055.1. Classification (NCBI taxonomy): domain Eukaryota; kingdom Metazoa; phylum Arthropoda; class Insecta; order Hymenoptera; family Cynipidae; genus Belonocnema; species Belonocnema kinseyi. The sequence continues at coordinate 51,959,076 of NC_046659.1, read as the reverse complement.
GGTACCGCAAACACAACGGAACAACACAATCAGTTTAATTGTGTTTCGTGAGGTTAGGTTAGGTTAGGTTAGGCTAGGTCAGATTTATTTCTAGGTTAGACTCGAGTTGACCCATTCGATGTAGCACACATTTGCTACTGGGAAAATATGCTTCCAGAGCTTTACGTGTAGTTCAATAAATTTCTGTTAATTCAGGTTAGGTGAGGTCAGGTTCTGTTGGGTAGAGTTATGTTAAATAAGTTGATATCAGGCAAGGGTTGATCCTTCACAGTTGCCAAGTTATCCTTCCTGGTTAGCTAATGTGGCGCGCTCTTGGTGCAATTTCTGAAAGGCAAGTAAAAGTTGTTTACTGAGTTCAATGAAATTAATTTTGGGTAAATGATGGATTTAAATAATTACCTATAAATTGAGTGCAACTAACGTTATATATTATGTTTTTTTAGTCTGGAAAAAATGCTACTTGACGGAGCTACGCACAAGTCAGACCATAAAACTTGGGACTTAATTTGATGGCATCCAGGTGGACTCATTTTCTTATTTTTTATTCTCCTTTAGAGTTAGAGAGTACTTTCAGGGATCTTGTAGCGTCAAGTTGCTAGTGCGTCAAGTTACCAGACGGTTTCAATTTTGGATGCGCCACATTAGTCGCACGTGTATCGTGTATAAAAAAAATGTTTTTACGCAAAAATCAATTACCTTTACTTTTAACTGGAACACTACAACGTTCAGAAAATTCTAAAGAACCGATTTTACAGAGTCACAGAAATTAAAAGTAAAATACTGTATTTTTTCACTGCGTTTTGGTTACTTTAAAATTACACACATAACACCCAAAAATAACTTTTCATAATAAGAATTGAGTGATAAGCTTTATTTAGCAAATTTTTTCACTATGCAAAACAGTAAACATAACAAAATACAGTACAGTGAACACCTCTCGCTAAAAATCAATCAATTTCTGTAAATAAGAGTGCGCCACATTAACCACCGCGCCACATTACCTGCCGCTCCCCTGCTGTTTCAAAATTATATTATTTCAAAAAAGTAAATAACTGTCTTTAGATAATTCCCGCCAGACAAAAGTGCAGCAATCACGTGGCAATGTCCAAGTACCCGATTGGAAACAGTTTGAAATGCAAAATGATCAATCGTTGCTAATCGTTTTGGCACAAATAAGAAACACGATTCGGAACGATTAAGATATTAATTATATTGTTTTGTTATCGATATCAATAGATTCTTTCTAGAAGGGATATCAATGGCACATCGTTAAACGGTATGATTTATTCATTTTGTTAACCCGTAAACTTTTGACTTTTTATTCGGTGTACCCAAAGATATTATAAACGTAGATGCGGTACGGGGCGTCAGAGTGGGGAATTCTAGGGTAGAGTAGTCCGATACCGACCGGTAGTCCCATCCCGACCCCCTGATGTTTCTCAATACACGTGTTGCCGCAGAATTCATCGGTGGTGGCCTTTGAAAGCTTTTATATTACCGAAAATTTGGAGGTATGCCGCTATTCGCCTTTCGTAATGTAACCTATGTTTTTTGAGCATTTTCAGTTTTGACAGTTACGAAATTTATTTTGGAGCTGAAGGACAATCGTGTTGCCGGTGTTTCTTTTTATCGCGAAAGATCCGAAGGTAGGTTTTTTCGTTTTTTTAGGGCTTCGACTTTAAAACGCGGTTATGGATTATTTACCTTGCATCGATGTGAGTGAACGACAAGTGATTTTTCGAAAATAGACGTGGTGGTCCGAAACCGACCCCCAAAGGGTAGTCCGAAACCGACCTCCACGATTTCGCATTCTTAAGATTTTCCAGCGTGTCTCTGAGTGTTAATTTTCAAATTGCTGACTTCCAATACATGTTTATTGCAGAAATGGGGCGAACATGTAAGCGGAAAACCCCAAAAAGGGATCCGACAATATTGCGACGAGCAGTTGCCGCCATGGCGATGGGAACTTCGCTTCGTGCAGTTGCACGAGAATTTAACATTCCACGCTCGACATTACTTCTTCACCGAAAAAATAACGCTATAGTTCCTCAAGAAGAAGGAGTGGAAAAGCCGACAGAAGTAGATGTCAACGATTTTCAGATAGCAGGAAAAGGCTACACTACGGTACTTTTGTTGAATCAGATAAATTTTATTTCTGTAACTTGTTCCAACATGGATTTTTCACATAATTTTTGTACTGCAGGTGTTCAACAAAGAACAGGAGAATTGTCTGAAAAATCATCTGCTTTATTTGGCTAATATATATTTTGGATTAAATTCGACGGACGTTCGAATTTTGGCCTATCAGTTTGCAAAAAAGTTGAATGTAAAGTATCCATCGTCCTGGGATAAGGAGGAAATAGCGGGCTTGGAGTGGTTCAAAAGTTTCAGGTCTAGACACCCGATATTGTCTCTGAGAAAACCCGAGGCGACAAGCTTAGCTAGAGCTATTATTCGCGCACCGCCTTATTTTTGTCTTCCCACGTGTCCGGTTCCAACAGCACTTTCTAAATGTCGGGCCCACAGGCTCAGGAGGAGGCGCAAATTCCAGCGGATGGATAACTTCCGAATTGTTCGTCAAGTTTTTGAAATCCTTTCAGGCATTTACTCGCTGCGATCTCGCGCATCCCGTTCTTCTTCTTTTAGACAATCAAGAATCGCATTTTTCTCGGGCAGCACTACAATTTTGTCGAAATAACGGGATTCATATTGTTTCTTTCCCGCCACACTGCTCCCATCGACTTCAACCACTAGACGTTGGCGTATTTAACCCTTTCAAGAATGCAATCAACAAACAATTTGAAGCATTCATGAGAATGCATCCAGGACGCATCATTAGATTCAATGACATTCTAGCGATGGTATGGCGAGCCTTGGAGCTAAGTGTGAATGAAGTCAACATCAAAAAAGGCTTCCGAGCTACATGAATATGGTCTCTGGACGCGAACATCTTTCAAGAAATAGATTTCATGCCGAGCACCACAACCGATAGAGAAAATCCTAATGTTCCTGCAGAGGGAATTAATGTTTTGGAAGAAGAAAGAAATCAACAAGAAGAAGTTGACGAACAAGATAGAAATAATTTAAAAAATCAACATTTAGAAGAAGAACTTATTTCACCGGACACATCAACTCTAAGGCCATCAACGTCATTGATGGAAGAAAGTCTCGAGTCGCTTGCACCTACCCCGAAGGCTCCGCCGCGCAGCCTGAAGAAGAGAGGTGGACCACAGGGCAAAACATCAGTTTTAACACCTGACGCCGAGTTGCAAAGAATCGCTGGAAAGCAAAAAGAAAAACAAGACAGAATGAAAGCAAAAGAAGCCAAACGAAGAAAATCCCAAGAAAAAGCCGAACAGAAAAAAGAAGCTCAAAAACAGAAACAAAAGAAAGAAGAAGAAAATAAGAAGCAACAAAATAAACAACAAAAAAACAAGAAAAGCGAAAACATTCAGCTTCGGAAAAGTATCCGTCCATCAGCTGTTCGCAGTTATGTCGAGTCAGAAGATAGCTCAGATAGCGACTAAAATCATTTTTTTCGTTTGATAGTGACATTGTCATGAATTCTTTTCCTCATTTTTATTCTACAAACTCCTTGTTCTTTAGAATTTCTCTGAAAAAACCTAAAATTGTTATAAAATAAGTAACATGTACAAATGTAGTACAGAATATAAATACAAAATTATTCTACAATTGTTGTATTTTTCTTCAAACATGAAAAATGACTTTGAAGTACTAATTTCCTTTTGCTTTGTTTAAAATAAATAGGGGGTCGGAATAGGACCTTGGGCGGGGGGGGGGGGGGGGGGGGGGGGGGGGTCGATTCGGACCATGCCTTTTCGATACGACCGAATTGCTTACTTTCATTTCGGCCACGTTATTTTCAACAATAACAACCAGAATACCATGTTCAGTAGCTCAAAATGTAGGTAACCAATTATTTCAAAGCTTGCACATGCCTTACGGGCAAAAAAATAATAATAAATCTCGTAGCTTATATTCAAAAGTGATTCATTCTTAATTTGTAGCTCTTTCCAGTGCGCGCAATTTGAGCTTTTTCATTTTTTTCGTATCTTGCATAGTTTGACCAAAAATGGAATTTTTGGATTTTTCATTATTTTTGGTACGATCAAATTTGGAGTGTTCAACCTCTCGACCAAATTAAGAAAGTTGTTATCATAGTCTTGTAGGTCTTTCAAAAAGCAAAGTTTTTCTTCTCCTGACTTTTTTCATATCATGCGTTGTTTGGCTTGAAATGTTCATTTTATTTTGTTCTTTTGGAGTTTGAAAATGCTCAAACTCTGACAATTTTCTTTTTATAAAAAAAGTCAGAAGGATAAATTGTTTAAGTTTGTAAGTACTATGAACAAACTTGCACAGAATTTTTAGATCTTGAAAAATGTGGTTTCAAAAATTTTTTGTACGTTCAAATTTGGAATTTTCAACTTTTTGACCAAATTGAAAAAGTTGTTATCATGATCTTGTAGGGTTTTCAAAAAACAACGTTTTTCTCTTCCAGACTTTTTTTCGTATCATGCGTAGTTTGGCTTAAATTGTTCATTTTAGTTGGTTTTTCTGGATTTTGAAAATGCTGTAACTCTAGTAATTTTTGATTTTTTAAAAAAAGTCATTAGGATAAATTGTTTATTTTTTTAAATTCTATGAACAACCGTACAGAGAATTTTTGAATTTTTAAAAAAGTGGTCTCAAACATATTCAAAATGTGCCCACTTTTTGAATTTTCTTCCAAAATGGCTGGCTAACGAACTTGACCTTTAGTTTAGGACACTAAACGAGTGTACCAAAGGGCAATCTAATAGATTAATTTTTTCAAAAGTTATCGTGTTTACAGACAGACAGACATACAGACAGACAAATTCATAAAAACCTGTTTTTCGGATTCAGGGGGTCTCAAAACGTGGACATTTGACAAAAACTAGAGGGGGGGGGGTCAAATTTTACACAAACTTAATACCTTCTCTGCTGAGAATGTAAAAAACTATTACAGAAAGAAATTTCGAGATAAACAAGTGCTGAAAACATTTATCTTTAACAAATATTTTTTTTAATTGAAATAATTAAATATTTATACCAAAGAAACAACTTTTTTAATGTTTGAAGTGTTTAAACATTATAGTTTAAATTTAAAATAAAAATAATTAAAACAAAATATATTTCTGCATAAGATATTTTGGTTGAAAATGTATATACATAGTATTTTTTAAATCACAAAAGTTCTTTCCAAAAACCGAAATGTTGATTAAACAACACGTGTTTTTTTTGTAATTATTTGTTGGTAAAATTTTGGTATAATTTTAGTTTTAAATTCAAACAATAATTTTTAACACTTTAAATATTAAACAAAAATATATTTGATCAAAATGTTTTATTATCGTAGTTTTAATAAATAATTAATATTGATTAAGAGACAATTTTATTTGGTGAGTTTTATTATTTGGAAATTTTCGAATTCGTGAATAGTATAAACTGTTCAGGAATCTTATTATTTTTGCAATTTTATTATTCGGGACAGAGAGTTTTACCGAGTCGGGAACTTTCTTTTTCGGATATTTCAGCCGTCCCCATAGAATTACTGAAAATTTGCTCTAATTATCATTTCGGCGCTCGATCTTGTTGATTTTTTCCTACAGTATTAATAAAAAAAATTTTTATGGAAATTTTTGATATCACAAAGTTAAAAATAATCTCAATTAAGAATTTAAAAGTTCGCTATACATCCAATTTTTATTCTTGAGTCTTGGCGGTTTATTTCTAATCCATTTCAGTCACTGGTAAACGGGGGTGATTCTCTCTTAGGAAATAAGTGATTAAAATTTGAAAAAATTGAATAGGCTTTTTTGATATCTAGGTATGTAAAAAACGTTAACTTTCGAAAATTTAAAAACTAATTTAAGAACTATTTATACTCTTTTAAGATGTCAATACAATTTACACAACACTACTTACAAAATTTGTAAATTCTTAGGCCTTCAGTTTAAGAACTTGAATTTTAACCTTAAAATTGTTTCATTTTCAGAATACAGCCTTATTGTTTGAATTTTCAGAATTTTCGTTATAAGTTATAGGTTAGATCTAAAATAACATTATGGGATTCGAAATTGTCACAACGCGAAAAAGTTTAAATTACAAATTTATAAATGCGAAAATACACCATTTTCCATGTTGATTTGCGAACCAGCGAATCACTTTCTTTCGCTTCTTTGAAAGTCGATCCTCTGCTTTCAGTTTTCTTCTTAAAATATACCTTGAATTCAATGCATTTCAAATTCAATGTTTGCAGGTACATTTAGATTGAAGTATACAAAGGTTTTTTGTTTTAAATATAGATTAATTAAATCATTTTATTTATTTTTCACGACTGTAATTTATAACTTCTCAAATTGAATAAATGTAGCTCAAACATGAAAAAGTATAGAATAATTTCAAATTTATAGAGATTCTATCATATATATTGAACTATTAAAACCTCTGACTTTTTTTAAGGTTTTTTAAACTCTTTTAAAAACTTTTTTAAAACAATTTTGGTTGTGATTTCATAATAAAAGAATAAGTGCTATTTAGTCTCCAGAACAGCAATTTCAAAAATATTTAATGCCTTAATAGTTGAGACATTTTAAATTTGTAATCTTCAGTATATTGAATAATTTCAAACTTATAAATGTTTAAATATGTCGACAGAATTTTTTCATAGAAAGTGTTCGATGATTTTAGATTGAAACATTTCAAATTATTTAGTTACAAATTAAAATCGTACAACTTCAAGTTTTATTTATTTTTTGATCATTTGTCACCCCCCCCCCCACAAATTATTTTTTTTGTTTTGTACAAAAATAACGCCTGATATTTGTATAAATTAATAAATATATATTAAAGATTCACTCAAGGTCTTTTTTTTCAAAAAGCTGGTTCCTGAATAAATTGACTCTTATTGTTTCCGATTTCGTTCTGTCACTCAGGGATTGTGTTTTTCATAGCAAAAATGGATTGGATTTCTTCGCCCGAGATACAAACGTAAATTGTACTATAGTAAAAACAACTGGAAAAATTTAGACGAAAGCCAAATTTGGTGGAGAAAACAAACCTTTTTCGACCCATAAATACTCATTTTATTCCCCGAAAGATTTAAAAAAATCTCTTCGAATCACTTTTATTGCAAAAATTTACCGACGTAAAAACTTGTTTTTCTGACTCAAGGAGCCGCAAAACGTCAAAATTTCATGATATTGGCGAAAGTCATTTTTCGCATAAAACTCTTCTCATTATGGATGAGAATGTGATAAAATAATCATGGGGCCTTGAAAAAGTAGCGTTTTTCGCCTCTTGACTTTTTTCCATATCAATAGCTTTTATGCTTCAAATGTCCATTTTCGTTTGGTTCTTTGGATTTTGAAAATCCTTTCACTTTGGTAAGTTTGATTTTATCAAAAAAACTTGTCAAAATCCAATTTAATCCGACCAGTCTTTCGAAAGTTATCCGGTATACAAACAACAACGACGACTCCGAACAGACAAACAGACCCCGACGATTGAAAAATTAATTATTTTGTTGAAAATGTAACTATTTTGTAAAGATGTCCTCTTTTCTATCAAAAGTTCAACTACTTTGTTAAAATTTTTATTTTTTATATCTGAAGGTTCATCTCTTTCGTTGAAAATACATTTTTGAAACTGACAATTAATCTATACCATTTTTGGTTAAAAGATAATGTATTTTGTTAACAATTCGACTTTCTTTGTAGAAATTAAATTTGTTTATGGAAAATTTATACTTTTTGATTAAAAATTACATTTTTCAGTTGAATTATCAACTGTAAATATTTTTTGGTTGCAAAGTCGTTTTGTTGCAAATGCAACTATATTGTTAAAAATTAAAATCATAATTTTTGGGTGGAAAATTCGATTATTCACTTAAAGTTGAACTACTTATTAAAAAAATTAATTCTTTCTTATTAAGGATTCATAATTATCGTTGAAAATTCAACTATTTGCCTTGAAATTGAGTTAAAAACTCAGTTTTTCGGTAGATAATACTCTTTTTGACTTTAAAATTAAATAATTTCGTAGAAAGTAGTTGAACTTTTGATGGAAAAAGGGACTTTTTTACAAAATAGTTACATTTTCAACAAAATAT
>NC_046659.1:51949784-51950824 GCF_010883055.1 Belonocnema kinseyi | reverse complement strand
GCTCTAGACTTCTCTTAGCGTCAGATAGTATCCGTATTCTCTCAACAATATGCTGCCTGATGGTCAGCAGCTTTGACTTGTGAAGTGTGTGATAACGGGTCCTGAGTTCGCGCACGAACTTTCGAACCTTGGCGCTAAAATTCCTGCCAGATATGATATAGTCAATCACACATTGAATGCGGGACGCGTACTGTCTTGCCCACCCTATCTTTATCGTAAGTTGATGCATTCGTCTTTTGGTCTTACGATCAGCCGTTGGTTTTGTTTTACGGTTCGCATCGGCCAAAGCTCTCGCTGCATTATACACACAATAATTGATAGCCCAGAGGTCGGATTCACCGGAAAAATGTCCACGAAGCTCGTTATCCATTTCAGCTAGATTTTTAAGGCTTGAGAGAAACCTTGGTGTTGATTTTTCTCCGGGTCGTAAAGCTTCGCTCTTCATTTATTGGATGCCTGCCCGCGGTTGGTCTTAGTGTCCCCTCTCTTTCTGTGTTGCCGGCTTGTTCTAGCTGTGGTAGAGTAAGCGTTCCGCTTACATAGCCCCTTTTATGGAGTAGTTCAGCATGGTTTCGCAGACGTTGCTGCGAAAAGTGCGATAGCTCCGGGTGTTTCTCGCACCACAGAGCATGCAGCCGTGCCATGTAACCCCGTTCGCGGGCCACACTCGCATCGTAGCACTCTAGGAAGTCGTAATTCAGTTGCTCCGTTCACCCAAAGGTCGCGAGATCCCGCCGATCTATCGCTTTGATTCCATTTTCATTGGCTCCCCCCGCTCTAGATTGGTCGACATTGTTGGCCGACCCATTGTCGGGAGCCCTGCGCGTTCTGTTGTTTTGAACCGCAATTACTACAACTATGTTTGGTGAAGCTAGGGAAAGGGGTTCGTCCATCCTTGTAGAGCCCCGCATGCAAGGATAAGGCTGCGTACTATTCTTTTTATATCTCTATCTGCTTTGAAATAAAATGAAGAGATTGAGATTTTAATATTTCCAGATTTCGATGCTGGCGATTCTCATGATTTGAATACTTCGCGCGCC
>NC_046659.1:51940699-51949684 GCF_010883055.1 Belonocnema kinseyi | reverse complement strand
AATTATTATTTAAGTTTTTCAGGAGAAAGTTTACAATATTATTGAATTTGAAAATTCCCGAATTATAAAACTCCAGGCCGAATGCTGTCTAATGATAAAATATACAAACTAGAAAATTCCCGATTTGCAGACATTGAGAAAACAGTTTTGTGATCAATATTACTTATTTATTAAAAATACGATAATGAAATATTTTTATTATAGAAATTTCATTTCACGTTTAGTAGTTGTATAAACATGTGATACAAACAGAAATTTAAAACACGTGAGCTTCAAATGAAACAAACTTTGCAGAATCCAATGCAGGATGATTAAACGCGACTTTTCTCTTTATTTTTTTGAATAGTTATTTTATTTTTGCGAGCGTTTTCTGTACTGTACAAGAATACAATGAATATTTTCAAACGACTTTTTTTGTCCAAATAGACATTTGTTCTATTATTGTTATTTTTAATTCAAACAATAATTGTTAGAAACTTTAAACATTTAAAAAATTCTTTCTTTGGTAAAAATATTTTATTATGCTATTAAAATTTTTTTTTAACAAACTATTTTTTAATTGATCAAATTAGGGAGTTGTTTATCCTGGATATTGTATAATAAGGAAATTTTTTTTCGGCAATTCTCTAATTCGGTAAAATTGTAAATTGTCGAGAATTTTACAATTCGGGATTTTATATTTCGACAATGTTATAATTTCGGAGTTTTTACAGTGATGTGGGAATTTTATTTTTCGGGAAAAGCGACTGAAAAATCCCGAAAAATAAGATTACCGACAGTGTAAAATTCGTAAATTGAAAAATAGCCAAATAATAAGAACCCCGAAATTATAAGAGTCCCAAAATATAAAAGTCTAATTGGAAAATTCACGAATAATAAAATAAATAAAATTCCGGACAATAAGATATTACCGAATTAAAACAATCCCCAAAGAAAATGGCTGAATTATAAAATATCCAAACTAAAAATTCCTGAATTTGAACAATTCAAAACATTGTTTAATAGATATTATTTATTGAAAATACAATAATCGAATATATATTTCTGGATGAAAAAATTTGTTTGAAAATATGCATAGTATTTGAAAAAAATATTTAAAATTTCTGAAATATCGAATTTTTTATTAATAAAAAAACAATAAAAATAAATTTTATCATGTTAAAAAATTTTATCATGTAGGTACGAAGAAAATTTAGACAGATAATTTTTTCTTTCGAAGTGCACGTGTTTCTTAATGTATTTTTTATTACAATTTTTATAAAATTATTATTCAGGTGCCGGATATTTTATTTTTTGGAATTTTTCATTCATCCCTTTCGGAATTTCTTCAGTGGTCCCATATTTTTATACCTCCTCTTAAAATTATGTAATTTTTAAAATAAAAAGTCAACATTTCAAAAAATACCAAAATCATCAAAAGCATCAATTCATTTTTAAATTATTTCAAATCTTTTTAAATTATTTTAAAAATTTTTCCTAAAATTTTTGTAAAATCCTGCACACAAAATTGTTTTAAGAGCTTCCAGATTTTTTCTAATATTGTAAATCTTTTAAAATGTTTTGAAATATTTTTAAACATTCTCTTTAAGTTATGGACTTTTTCGAAATAAAAAATCATTTTAAATCTACCCCGAAATTTTTATTGCTTTCCTGATATTTTAAAATTCTTGAGAAGCTCCAAAATTTGTTCTTTTCTTTGAAACATTCAGAAACCTCCAGCTTCTCAGTGGGCACAAAAGTCCTAAACTTGTCCTATATACATCTTTCGGCGGACGTCTTAAGGAAGTCCTGAGGACCTTTTAAAGAAATGAAAAGATCCAAAGGATATCTTAAAGACGTCAAATCATATGACACAGAGGTGCATTCTAATGACGTCTTGAGGACGTCCCGGTGCCCACTGGGTTATTTGATTTTTTTCCTAAATTAATGCTTATTTGACTTCTCTTTAAGAATCAAAATGAAATACTTTTACCTTCGAAATACAAATAAAAAATAAAACAATTATAATCGTAACATTCCAAGTTTAAATTTGTCACTCTGAAATTGTGACAATTCATTTTCAAATTGTTTACTATTGAAAATTTTTTTTTAAATTTTCAAACCAAATAGATTAAAAATGGAATATTTGATACCGACATAAAACTTCAAAAAGATTTTGAAATTGAATAAAGATGTTCATTTAAGAAGCCATTAATGCGAACGTTCACACTTGTATCACTACTAAGGCTTTCCAATTAAATTAGTTCAAATTTTAACGTTAAAATATGTAAATTATATCATTTTGAACAGATCTAGAATCACCTTGTAAAATCAATCACTGTTAAATTTTTAATACTCGAACGGCAGTTCAATTTTCAAATTCTTTGAAAGATTTTCTTTGAAAGATTGTCTACAATTCTTGTTGATTATTTTTACATTCTCGTCCAAAATGAGAAGGTATTAGTTTTTTATGAAAAATTTCTTTTTCGGATTTTATTAAATTTCGACGTTTTGAGGCCCCTGGAGTCAGGAAAACAAGTTTTTACGTCGAGGTCTGTTTGTCTGTCCGGCGTCGTCGTTGTTGTTGTTATCTGTATACCGGATAAATTCCGAAAGACTGGTCTAATTGGATTGGGCTTTGACACACTGTTCGAGGGACCAAAAAGAAAGATCGAATTCGTTAAACAGCCAATTTTCGAGAACACTTTTTTCAAAATTTGAAAATTCTACCCACAGCCATCTATGGTACAAAAAATATAAACAATTTATCCTGACAACTTTTTGTGATAAAATCAAACTTGCCAAAGTTATTGGATTTTTAAAATCCAAAAAACCAAACGAAAATGGACATTTGAAGCAAAAAAATCTTGATATGAGAAAAAAGTCAAGAGGCAAAAAACGCTACTTTTTCAAGGCCCCATGATTATATTATCACATTCTCATCCATAACGCGATGAGTGTTATGCGAAAAATGACTTTCGCGAATTTCATGAAATTTCGACGTTTTGAGGCCTCTTTGAGCCAGAAAAACAAGTTTGTACGTCGGTATCTGTCTGTCTCTCTGGCGTCAACGTCGTCGTTGTAATTCTTTTTGTGCTTATCTGTATATCGGATAACTTTCGAAAGAATAGTGGGATTGGATTGTGCTTTGACACACAGATTTTTTATTTTAGGAATTTTATGTAAAAATTGTACTATTTTATTTTTTATAATAAATATTTTTATTGAATTAAATTGTTGCAATAGAAGTGTTTCGAAGAGATTTTTAAAAATCTTTCAGGGAATAAAATTAGTATTTATAGAACGACAAAGGTTTGTTTTCTGTACCAAATTTGGCTTTCGTCTAAATTTGTCCAGTTGTTTTTACTATAGTACAATTTACTTTTGTATCTCGGGCGAAGAAATCCATTCTATTGTTTGACAAATATTCTTTGTAAATCAATATTTTTCACAGAAAATTACTCCGAGTGACCTTCAATTGCAATTTTATAAACGTGAAAAAAAAACATTTCAATGTTTTCTATGAAAAAAACATACCCTGAGTGAGAGAACGAAATCGAAAACAATAATAGTGAATTTATTCAGGAACAATGTTTCTGAACAAAAATGACCTTGAGTGAACCTTTAATATATATTTGTTAATTTTTATAAAAATCAGACGTTATTTTCTTACAAAAAAAAATAATTTGTGGGGTGGTGACAAATGATCAAAAAATAAATAAGACTTGAAGCTATACGATTTTAATTTGTAACTAAATAATTTGAAAGGTTTCAATCTAAAATGATCGAACACTTTCCATTCAAAAATTTAGATGACATATTTAAATAGCTATAAAATTTGAAATTATTCAAAATACTCAAGAATACAAATTTAAAATGTCTCAACTATTAAGGCTTTAAAAATTTTTTGAAATTGCTGTTCTGGAGACTAAAAAACACTTATTCTTTTATTACGAAAGTACAACCAAAATTGTTAAAAAAAAGTGTTTAAAAGAGTTTTAAAAACCTTAGAAAAGGTCAGGAGTTTTAATAGTTCAATATAAATAATTACAATCGTGAAAACAAATAAAATGTTTTAATTAATTTAAATTCAAAACAAAAAACCTTTATATAATTCAATCTAAATGCAGCTGCAAACATTTAATTTGAAATGCGTTGAATTCAAGGTATATTTTAGAAAGAAAACTGAAAGCAAAGCATCGACTTTCAAAAGAAGCGAAAGAAAGTGATTCGCGGGATTGCAAATGAACATGGAAAATAGTGTATTTTCGCATTTTTAAATTTTAAATTTAAACTTTTTCGCGTTGTAACAATTTCAAATCCCAGAATGTTATTTTTGAACTAACCTATAATTTATAACGAAAATTCTGAAAATTCAAACAATAAGGCTGTATTCTGAAAATGAAGCAATTTCAATGTCAAAATTCAAGTTCTTAAACTGAAAGCCTAAAAATGTGCAGATTTTACAATTAGTGTTGTGTAAATTGTATTTGTATCTTAAAAAGTATAAATAGTTCTTAAATTAGTTTTTATATTTTCTGAAATTTACCTTTTTTACTTACCTAGATGTCAAAAAATCCTACCCAATTTTTTCAAATTTCAATCACTTATTTTCTAAGAGAAAATCATCCCTGTTTACCAGTAACTGAAATGGATTAGAAAAAAATCACCAAGACCCAAGAATAAAAATTGGACGTACAACGAATTTTAAAATTTTTAATTGTGATTATCTTCAACTTTGTGATATCAAAAATTTCCATACAATTTGTTTTTATTAATACTGTAGAAAAAAATCAACAATATCGAGCGCCGAAATTATAATTAGAGAAAATTTTCTGTAATTCTATGGGGACAGCTGAAATATCCCGAAAAATAAAATTCCCGGCTCGGTATAACTCTCTGTATAACGCTCCGAGTTCGGTAATGTATTTACCTCGCGCTCCGTCTTTGCATAACATTCCACATTTGTGCACAGACCACAATGCGAAACTTTCTAGATTCTATGTTGAAAACTATTATATCAAATGTCAATTACCATTTTTTTGTGTAACTTGGTCTGGTACTGCTTATTCTGGTATTGCAAAATAATAATCACATTTTATTTTTTCTGATCCTAATAGGGCCCTGCAGTGGTTGTTTATTCATTTTCCCTGTTCTTAAGTGAAGCTGAACACTTTCTTTTAATTTGTTATTAAAGAAGGTTCTCAAAGTACCTATGGCCTTAACGATTACATTCTCATTGCGAAAATCGCGCTTCGCGCTTAACAGTTAGGTTATACAGGCTCTAATTTTTTTAATTTTAGGCTAATTAAAAAATTCGGCTAGAATAGTTTTGAAATATATTTGGTATCTATTGAAAATTTTGAATGAAATTTTTGGATCTGTGAAAAAAAAAAATTTTTCTAATTTTTGAAAATTTTGAAAAGTATATAACTTTTATAATTTTCATAAAAATAAAAAATTTTATTTAGATAATTTGCAAGTCTTTCACCCACCTATAAGAAATTTCGACAACATTTTTTAAAATTTCAAAAAAAAAATTCAAAATTTTGAAAATGCGCCTAATTTTTTAATTTTGGTTCGAAATGTCTGATTAAAGAACTTAGCCTTCATTTTGGGTACCTTCAGAAGTGTATCAAATGCGGACTCGATTGGACAAATCCTGCAAAAGTTAGCGTGGCTACAAAATGCAGGTAACACATACAGACATACAGACATAGGGTAAGGGGGGGGGCAGCGCCAACCAGTGGGGCAAAGGTGATTTTCCTTATAGCATGGCTATTATTTAACAATTTTAGTTCTACTTTGCATCAAATAAATCTTTTTTATCAGAGAGATAGTGTTACTTACTAAAATCTTAAAAATTGACGTAGCAAAAGAAAAATTATACAGAAAACAGTTTTTACCACGAAAAAATGGAAGTTTCGCTGACAAAAATATAAAGTTTTCAACTTTAATGACAATACTTACAGTATAAAAACTTGATATCTTGACAGATAAAACAATATCACACAATCTAATCATATTAATCAGACGTAATTAAAGTCCAAAATATATTAAATCTTATAAATAAGTAAGGCCTTGCCAGGGGGGCAGGCCCGACGAAAATAAGATTAACAAGTGCTTAGGTGATACACGACGTCACAAGTTTCGTCGATAAATGATCGGCAATGTTTAACTATTAAATATTATTATTATCAATCCGGTACGGTAGAATCATTGCGTACAGTCTGTTTCTAGTAGAATGTCAACGAATGAGAGGCTATATTACAGCTATCTCTATTTTTATTCAAAATAACTTATTCTTCTTGTTAAATATCTTCAAAGGTAATTTTTCTAGTACATAAAATACCACAGAAGAAAACCATCACATTTTCTGATCTTTAAATGTTTTTATTTTCATAAAAAGCTGCAGTCGGCTTTGCCTTCAGGTGAGGGGCAAAGCCGATGAAATACGGCTTGTCAGAAATAATTAAATTAACAAATTATTGTTTTTTCCATGTGATTAATACATACAGACAGACGCCGATGAAATTTTATGATTTTCGGATTCTGCGAGTGCCGAAACGTAAAGATCCGTTAAAAACCAGAGATCGAAAATTTGGACGATTACATTACATTCTCAGAAATGAGAATTTAAAAAATATTACATTTTAGTAGACACGACTTTTTTACGTAAAAAAAATAATTTAGGAAATATCCCATGCGCCAAGGTGAACAATCCGTCGAGAGGGAAAAATGCGTTAAGCCAAATCTACTGTTTGCGTGAAGAAACTCACTATCTTCGTTTTGACGTGAGTCTTGTTTACGTGTACGCTGCAACGCGAAAATGACCCTTACGTCAAACTTTAGAGAGTAATTTTTTTCTCCAAGACGGCAGAAATCATCACGGCTTAAAACATTTTAAAAAATTCTTTGATAACAAAATTTCTTCACTTATTTATTACATGAAAACATTTGTTCTTGTTTACAAGATTTAAGAAGTAAGAAAAAAATCTTGATTGGAATATATTGAATTTTGAAGAACAAGAAGCTTTAAGCATTATAACGCTAGGCGTAAATAATTTTAAAATGTCTTCCTTTTTAATTTAATAAACTCAATATTAAAATGGAAGTTTTAATATTGTCAGAAATAAATATTCACTTTAACTTCAAGTATCTAGATGACAGTTTTGACTTGTCATGTTCGTTGTAATTTTTACATTATGTCTAATTGTCTACTGTTTTATGAATTGCAGTTAGAAGAAAGTTGTGAATAATACAATAGAGCGGAATTAAACTTCGGTTTTCAATCAAGATCTTTGAAAAGGAGTGTACGATTTTTGAAAAAAGAAGTCTAACAAAAAAGTGTCAGATCATGTATTTTTTGGTTCGATTCATAATTTTATTCAAATATGAAATTCCTTCCAAATTTATTTTTAATTATGCAAGAAATAAACATTGTTAATATCTTTTTCAAATAAAAAGTGGGGTTTTTTGCATAAATGTGGTTATTTTTCTTTAAAAAAAAAACCTTTTTTGTTAATGAGTAATTTATAATGCATAATCCTTTAAAATTTTATAAAAGAAACTGAAAGTTGATCAAATATTTAAATTATTAGAAAATAAATTTATTTACGAACAAGTTTAAAAAAGCAAGTTTTTTATTGAAGGAAAGAATTTGAAATAATTATTTTAGCAAAATCAAAAATTTTGAATGAAATTAAATATGTAAACAGTCAAACAAGTAAATCCAAACAAAAGCTTAATCGAGCAGCTAGAAAGTATAGTTTTCTATACATGACCGGTGGAGAGCATTTTAAAGTTTCAACTTAATTTTCTCAATAAGTACAAAATAAAGAAATAAAGGATATAATTAAAGAAAACTAAATAAAAAACTAAGGAAACTAATATATTTATTAAAAATAAAATAAAATGAAAACGGCGTCAAATTCTTTTAAAAAATATAGACTATTAAAATGCGTAATAGTTCTGTGAATTTATAGCATTGGTTTATATTATTTTTCACGATTGCGGTTTAAAAAATGTAATTAGCTCAGATATTAAAACAACAAAAAGACGGAAATTATGGCAATTTTTATGTCAAGTTTTAGTATTAAATGCTAATAAAAAAAATTAAGCAAACTTACATTTTTTCTTAAAGTTAGATTTCTGGAGCAGGGAAAATGACATCTTGTAAGATTGAGTTACTTCTTATTTCAATTTGAAAAAATGGTTCATATTTATAACATGTCCTTAGCTAAACTGTAGAAGCTAGCCGTAATTTCCTTTGACTTTCGAAAATGCTTCTTACAGTTTACAGCTGTCAAAAAAACTCATATACCACAAAATTCACAAATATTTAAAAAATGCAACATTTCAGAAGAAATTTGTCTAGGTCTATAAGGAAATTTAGAAAAAAAATTTTTTATAAGTTTTCATAAGGAAATTTCTTTTCAGAATTTTTATTTCTTTAACCAAAAAAAAAATAGTAAGGACATATTCAACCAGAATTCTGGTTGATTTAACCAGACAGTTTTTTTAGTTTATTTAAATTTAAATAAAACTTAACTGTATCTTCAAATTCACTTTTCTACTAATTTTCAAAAAAATTATAACTTAATTAAAAAATAAGCTTTTTAATTCAAATTTGTTATTATATACTAACATCTTTGCTACATTTTGGGCATAATTTTGATTTCAAAAAGTCTTTAGAGTTTTCGAATTCCTTCAAGACCTTTTCTACTCATTGAAAATTATTTTTCCATTCACTCATAAAGTAAAATTAGATTATGAACATTTTAAATTTCAAATGCACTATAATTTGGCGCGACTGAATATATGTATTACGAGCGACTATAGGCTCGCTCTTTCGTCACTAGATGGCAAAAGAAAATCGCGGGAAAAAGGAAATATACAAATTTGAAAATACATCAAAAAATTGGAAATAATTATAATTATCTCAGATCGCAGGAAATTAGGTCAGCAAAAGTTCTAGAATTTTTGAGTACGATTTACGACGCATAA
>NC_046659.1:51939550-51940599 GCF_010883055.1 Belonocnema kinseyi | reverse complement strand
GAGAATAGAAAAACTCTTGATTCCCTCGGAGTAGGTACTCGTCGACCTGACTCGGGGTTAATATCCTTTAAATCTTTTGCATTTTGTTAATCCGGACGTAGCGTAACTTGATTGAAAAATACACAAATGTGTAAGAATATATATATGTATATAAAAGAAACTATCTTTGAAAATTGAGACCAGTTAAATCCATTTAAATTATTTAAAATGTATGATGCCAATAATGAGCAGCAGCTAGATCATCAAGATCAGGGCGCACAAGATAACAATGCCGAAGTAAATGCTCTTGATTTGTCCTTATCAAATAGTTCACGATCAGTAATAAATGCTGAACATGCAAATAATATAGAATTGCCTGAACCAAGTGGTTTACAATCAGGTTTAGGTGCGGAAAATGCGAATAATGACAGGCAAAGTTCTTCCATGCGATCTGAGAATGTAGGTCCTTCTAATTTGTTTGTTAGAAATTATCAACATTATAATGCCCCAGCAACGTACTCTCTAATGAAAGAAAGGGAAGAATTCGAAAGGTTTAGAGAAATGCGTCGGATGGAACGATACTTGCAAGAAACCTCGAGAGATAATGAACGTTGCAAATCCTTAAGCTTTCCAGAAAGTAACGTTCCAAGTAGTAAAGTGAGAGGCAGTGATGTAACAGCCCTAAAAGTTCTAATTGATGTAATTCCAGAGTTTGCAGGTAAAAATATTTCTATTCAAACTTTTGCACGGGAATGTAGGTCTGCTTTTCAAAGCATAGATCCTAATCTCAGGTCGATATTCGTAAAGTTATTAAAACCTAAAATAAAAGGAGAAGCTAATATATATTTACAAAATAGACAGTTTGATTCTCTAGAAGAACTCGTAGCTATTTTAGAAAAAGCTTTTGGAACTCCTAAGACATTATTCCAAATTCAATCCGAGGTATCGCAATTAAAACAAAATTCGGTGGAATCAATCCTTGCCTACGCTGCTAGAGCGATGGATTTATTCTATAAAATCAAAGAAATTACTGAGGAACAATCCCCTCCAGATATAGCTCATATCAAAAT
>NC_046659.1:51934754-51939450 GCF_010883055.1 Belonocnema kinseyi | reverse complement strand
CAAGACCACAACCTTGCCTGCCGCGCTAACTACTGGTATGTGGTGCAACTAATCTCATGCCGTATCTAGGACCTAATATCTTTGATAATAGCGACGGCCCTGGTACACCACACGATCTGAATCTGTATCAGCCAATCAGCTTTTAGAACACCTAGGGACATTTCTTGATTTCTCTCTCCGCGTAAAAAACCCGACAGTTGACTAATTCACAAAACGTTCGCGTTTTACGATGTCAGTCTCCATGTAGATTCAGCCAGAGTACTGTGTCCATGTCTGAATTATTCTGATTAGTCTATAGAGTTTAGTGAATACGTGAAAAAAGTTGCTTCAAACTAGTAAAACATCAAAGCGTAAAAAGAGGAAAACAAAAAATCATTTAAAGAAAGGCAAGGTAAAACTTGTATACTAAGTCCTATCCGTGATTTTGTTAATAAATAAGAATCTCTAGTTTATGGGAAACGTCGAATCCCATGATATCGCAAGTAAAGTACAACTCAGAACTTCCGTCATGCATGAAGTTTCCATGCCAAATATTACTCGATTAAACGTAACACGAAAGCGCATAAGTGGACGTTTCGTCGCATAATTTCGTAAAATAGTTAGTTTGGCGAAGTATAATCCAGATATTTGAACTCGTAAAATATAGAACTTACCCTGCTGATGAAAAAGCACTAAAAACCGCACTTCGCAGAAGGTTAGAAATTCAGAATTTGCGGGTTTCGATTATTCCAGATTTCCAACTTCTTTCTTTTACATGTTTAAAGTTGGAATGAATATAACGTATCTCGTAAATGGAATAAGATATGCCAAAACAGGCAACATTTTTTAATTCAACTTCAAAATAATATATTAGTGTATAAGTTATAATTCTAAATATTTATAATGAGAACATTCATAAATTAAAAAAAAGAGTTAATATTTTATAGAAAATTCTAAAAAGGGAGTCGGGTTGGTTGCGGCCAAGTACTGTAAGTAACTGCCCGCCCGGTACGTGACGAATACAATAGGACCGTCCTATCATTTTGAAGAGCCGTTTAGGTGCTGAAAATCAGCACAAACGGCGACTGAAGCGGCATTGGTGACGTGTTCACGCTGACCACGCGTATGCTTTACGGCTGCAAGCGCTTGAATCAACTTTGACGGCGGCCACCACTGCGGTCACACGTTTCATTATTATTTTGACGCGCATGAGGTTTTGATGTCGCAGCGATGAGAAACGTTTCCACCAGACTGTTATAAAAACAATTCTCATCGCTGCGAAATCGCAGTGCTGATGCGCATGAAAAGAAGGCTGAATGTTGTGCTTGCAGTGGTAGTCCCTGTGAAAGTCCTAACCGTGATTCACGCACGTAACTGCTGTGAAGCATTCGCGTGATAACCATGACCACGTCACTCACATATTTTGGAGCATTTTAAAGAAATTTTATCCCCTCACACGCATCAGCACCGTGAGTCATGTTGACCACAGTTGTTTTTTTCTCTCCGTGCAGATGAACATTATTGGAGGCGATTCAAGAAGAAGTACAATTGTTTTTTCATTAATGTTTAAAAAATCAAGTCAAAATTTTAATATTAATGGACTTTATTTTAAAAATATATATATAAATAATCTCATGGGATTCGCATTAGGACGAATCGAAAATAAATGCAAAATTCTGGATATCAAAATCGCTACATCACGCGAAAAAGTAGCGTATTATAATCCTAAAGAAGAATTAATTTGGAAGCGATAGGCTGACGGTGGATGGGAACAAACACGCTAGAGCCCACTCTGGATATTCTACTTCAAAGTTTGAGTCGACACATAAAAAAGAAGGTAAATGGCGTGGTGTCAATTGAACCCAGTGTGGCCACTACCGCTTAACATCCACACAAAAAAGGGGAGGTCTCTTCTGTTTTCAGGAGCAAGACAATGTAAAACCTTTGCGAATGAGAAGTTATTTTAAACATTTTGTTTCGAGCGCGGGTAATTAAGCTTCAAGTCTGTTGACTCCAAATTAATTAAATTATACTTTTTTAGAAGGTGGACTCTACACTGCCGGCGCCAGCAAGGAAGCTATTTATCGGCTGATTTTCACGAAAAGCGAAATGCGAAATAAAGGAGAATTACGCATGCTTGTACTCGTGCAAATACCTAAAAAATAATTTTCAAGGTCAAAACTAATAAAAATCATGTTTGAAAATAATAATCTGTTAGTTTTGTTTTTCATGAAAATACGGTGAGCGTAGATCAAGTGAAGGGTCCGCGGTCTAAACCTGTCAACTGGAATTTCAGAAATTCTACACGGAGAATGAAAATCGTTGTTATTTGAACAATCTTAAATAATTTTTTTAACTGTAAAGTGTTTTTTGTTCATTTACCACAGAAAAATATTACACGTTAGTTTTATAAAAATTGAATTAAAATTCAACGTTTTATCATCAGCGGTCTAGACAAGTTATCTGCAGTGTTCTACCACTGGTTTCTATTTTTTTCGGGTTTGCATGTTTCTGCATTGTTTTTCAAGCTGCGGACAAGTTTTATATGTCAAAATGTTTGGAATCGCAAGTCGAACATAGATTTGCTTGCAAAAATGTATAATAGTTTATTGCAAAAATTTACTGAATGTTAGTAATCGATTCGCGCCGCTTACCTTTGTCCTTACAGCGATCTGTAGACGACAACATCAATGATGACGTGAAAGCAACCACAAAAAACTCGACACAAACGTGCACTTAACTACACGCACATGACATGTGTGTTATTGCCCTAGTCTACGAGTAAACTGAGCCGTTGTGAGAAAAAGCACGGATTTCCCGTAAGAGCCATAAGCAGTTAACAGGTTTAGACCGCGGACCTATGCTTTAGATACTAAAACGCAGTTTTCGAAAATCCATTAAAAAAACTAAAGGCAATTTTTCCGTTTCGATTGTGGCATATTAACTGCATATAAAAAATTATCAAAAAAAAAAAAGAATTTCGACAAAAATGTCTGTTAACATGTTTAGACCTCGGACAAAATTTGCTAATAATTAGAATGAAATATTATCGTCTTTATTATTTAATCGAATAGATTTAAAAATAGAAAATATCAAGAAACGCTTATAAAGGAATTATTTTTTACGAAAATACTTCCAAAAATTAAGCTTCGTCCCATGTGTCTAGTGTCATTGTTTGACCCTCGGCATCAGCCATATTCTTAGCTGACGTCAAGGCCTAAAACACTTCATATTAATTATGAATTACGCGTGATCTGCAGCCAATAAGTGCACTGCAAAATGTATACGCGGTAGGCCAAACCCCTAAATTACAAAAATTGTGTATAATAAAATATATCAAACATTTTTGTGACCAGTAACGGGGACGCCTTCCTAAACCCTTTAAGAGAATTTCTTGGAAAAAGTTGAATATGTTGAATTTGAAATTTCTTCAGCTTTTGTTTTCCTGAGAAAATTTGTTCACGGTGTTTAAAACTTTTTGATATTGCGAAAAAAGAAAAATCGCTTAACCCCTAAATTAGAAAAATAACTGTTTTCGAAGAAGCAAAATAACATTTCTTTGGTTCAAGCTGAAGAAATTTCAGGTTCCAT
The DNA here is from genome assembly GCF_010883055.1 of Belonocnema kinseyi. Classification (NCBI taxonomy): domain Eukaryota; kingdom Metazoa; phylum Arthropoda; class Insecta; order Hymenoptera; family Cynipidae; genus Belonocnema; species Belonocnema kinseyi. Next base: position 51,935,880 of record NC_046659.1, on the reverse strand, counting down.
ATGATCAACCTTTTCCAAAAGCGTGCACACATAACTTAATAAAAAACTGGTTTTTTGCACATTTTCAACGAATTCTAATTTATTCACTTTTTTTTATTTTTAAAAACCAATAAGTACCTAAATGCCATAATAACTAAACACAATAAGTATGGCCATAAAATGATTTTAGGCATCACTGAAAATAATTTCTTATAAGAATAAGAATACTACGCATAAAAGTGAAAAAACAACCCTCCATAGAGAGATAAAAATTTATAATGTGCTTTTTTATATACCTTAGATATTTTTAGCCATTAGAAATGACGTAGTAAAAGTTAAGATGAATACCAGTGAGAGAAAACTTCCATGGATATTTAAAAGGTACCCCTACTTTGCTTCATTGATAGTTTTTAATATAATTTCTAATAAGAAAGTGCATAGATTGATTTCAGAAATACACTCCACTCCCGATCAAAGAGCAGTTTCGGGGACGGCTTGCAAAATTAGTCTTGTTCCTCAATCGGCTAATTCAAATGTAAACATTCAGGGCCGTGTGAACCGTTCTCTATGACATTTTGAATACCATTTTTGGGCCTTTAAATCACGCCTAATACAAAAAAGTCGAAATATTGCGTATCTTTGCAAAAAATGTGTAACTGTTGTACTGGGGTGTCAGAAAATGGGGCTGGGACTTATTAAGAAAGTAATGTCGCCTCATGCAAACTAGGATACTACTCTTAGAAACTAAAGACTTTTTAGGATGGGCTTTTTTTTATTTTAAGAAGTGACCTCCATTAGTAGCACATGGGGGCGAAGTCTCACATGGTCAAGTTAATGACGTGGTTTATTCTATGGCGACATCTTTCTTCAACGTATAAAATCAATCGAAATAAAAAACTAGATTTCTACGTTTATCGATCGGCGATAATTATTAACGTTTTGTGTCTTTATTTTCACTTTCAATAACGGCTGTTATTTTTAATGAACTATTATCATGTATAATACTAAAATTTGTTTCTCATAATTCTTCAATCGTTACATTAAACTACTGAAGGTACTTTTCAACATAATGTAGTTTATTCAATGTTACAGGAATAATAATTTAAGGTTTATGTTAAAATCTAATTTTTTTGAATAATATAAAAGA
>NC_046659.1:51920519-51934654 GCF_010883055.1 Belonocnema kinseyi | reverse complement strand
TTTTAATTTTACATAAGTGAGTCATTACAAAAATTTTCGAACGTTTTAGTTATAATAATATTTTATTTATTTTTATATCTGCAAATTATAAAGCATAATAATATTATGTTCTACATGCTATTAATTTTTACATTCTCATCAGAGTAGGTATTAGATTTGTGTAAAATTTGACCCTCCCCAGTTTTTGTCAAACGTCCACGTTTTGAGACCCCCTGAATCCGAAAAACAGGTTTTTACGAATGTGTCTTTCTGTATGCCTGTCTGTGAACACGATTGCGTTTGAAAAAATTAATCTATTAGATTGGCCTTTGATACACTCTTTTAGTGTCCTAAGCTAAATTCGAAGGTCGTTGGTCAGCCATTTTGGATAAAAATGCTGAAAGTAAGCGTATTTTGAAAGTTTTTGAGACCACATCTTTTCATTATTCAAGAATTCACTGTATATTTGTTTATAGTACTTGAAAATTAAAATGCTAATTTTCGAAAGCCCTACAAGATTACCATAACAACTTTTTGAATTTTTTTCAAAATTGATAATTCAAATTTTGATCAAATAAAAAGTAATAAAAAATTGTATTTTGTTGTCAAACTATGCAAGGTAGGAAAAAAATTATGAGACAAACATTATGCACCCAAAAAATATCTACAAATTTGTTATTATTCACTTTTTTTATAGGATACGTAGTTTTTGTTTTATTTATAAAAAAAAAACAATGAAAAAATAAAAATTTAATTTTTCGACACATGGCACAAGCCAAGAAAAAATAAATAGATAACATTTTTTTACCGAAAGTAGAGAACAACAATTTTTATTAATGGTTTTTTTTTATACGATTGGTAGTTTCTATTTGAATCGTGAATAACAACATTAAAAATAAAAAATTACATTTTTGGTAAAATGAAACAAGATGTAAGAGAAAGATTGTTTAACCCAAAACAATCTAAAACTTGTTTTGAAATAATTTCTTGATAAAACGCGTGGTCTTCATTTAAATCATAAAAAATAACATAAATAATGAAATTGACTGTTTGGAGAAACGGCACAAGACAAATTAAAATATTCAGAAGGGAGTTTGTTCCAAAACGTAGCTACAAAATTCCCTTCACCTATTTTTTTCACACGACAAGCCATTTTTTTAAACTTTTAGCATACCAAAATTTACCAGTTTTTTTAGTTTCCAAAAAGGCTTTTTCTCATTTATATTTTCAAATTCAATACATGAAAAATAAACAAAAATTATGATTCAAAGTATTAAGAGTGCACTTTCTGAGTCAAGGAATTTGATGTGCAAACATTCTTTAAAAAATTAAGAACGTAGAAGCTGAATAGTTTAAAGATAATATCTTATAAAATAAATCTAATATTTAAAACAATACTGAAATGTACAATTTTCAATTAGTTTAAAAAATGTTTAATATAACATTTCCAAAACAAACTTATTTAATCTAACCACTTTCAAAATAAATTAGTTCTAGATTTTGTACAATCATAATTCAATAAATTCAAAAATGAGTTTGAAATTAATTAGAGGAAAATTAAAGAAACTTCAAAAGAATTTGCTCAAATTTCTCCAAATTTAGGGTGAGTTTTAAAGACTTCAAGATTAATACAATAAAAACTTTAAAAAACTTTATCGAATGAATAGAATTTAGTAAATTTAGAAGAATGTAAAAAAATGAGGATAAACTAATAATAATTTAGGATGAATTCGAAATGAATTGCAAAAAATATTTTCAAATTTTTTTAAACGGGACAATGAAATTTCGTCTGTTTTAATACCAATGCAAGTTACGAATTATAATAATATACATTTATGGGAATGATATAAAATGTCAGGGATAAACTCGAGTGCGAAGCACGAGATACCTGATGAGAATGTGTTCGTTAAAGCCGAAGGAGCTTTAACAAAAGTGAAATCACAATAATTAAATTACTGTTGTCGATACTTTTACCTTTAGTTTTAAATAGTCTGTGTAGAAAAGTCGAACGCGTATCGCGAGGTAAATACATTATCGAGCGCGAAGCGCGAGATAAAAATTCTGTCGAGCGCGAAGCGCGAGAAACAATAGTCGCGCGCCCTAGGTGCGCTCAAAATTGCGAGCGCAGCGAGCCGCGCGCGTAGCGCGCTATGAGAATGTGCCCGGGAAGCGGGCAGATTTTTTATAATAATATCATATTTATATTTTATACTTTTTAATTATGTACAAAAGAAAAATTAAATATAATTTTAATAAACTTTTAATTGGTTTATTCAATGTTACAGGAATAATGATTTGTAGTTTATCTTAAAATTTTATTGTTTGAAATAATATAAACGATTATTAAATTAATAGATATATAGCGAAATCATTAAGTTTAATAATATTATTATATAAATTATAATTAAAATTTTGATTAAAACAAAGTTATTATAAGCTAAATTATAATTAAATGATCGAAAAGAAATAGGAAAGATGTAGGAGAAAGGGACATTCGGTAAGATTCGTGGGACAGCTCGACGTTTGGAAAGAAACGGAAACAAAGTTCACATAACCCTTTCCGAAACCTTTCTGAATCTTTCCGAAGCGGTCTGTAATTTATTAACTATTTTATAATAGTTAATAATTTTTACAATAATATTATGTTCATATTTTTAAATTATTTACAAATTTAAAATTAAATATCATTTCAATAAATTTTAAATTGGTTTATTCAATGCTACAAGAATAATTTTTTTAATTTTATCTTAAAATCTAATTTTGTTAAATAACATAAAAGATTATTAAATTAATAGATATATTGTGAAATGATTAAGTCTAATAATATTATAATATAAATTAAAATTAAAAAATAAAATATCAAAGTATATAAAGATTGGATTTTAATTGTTTAATATTTATTACACACATTTTTATTTTTTTTACTTAATTAGAAAGCTTATTAATAAATTAAATGTAGAGAAATGCAGTTTCAAATTTGAATGAGAATGTAATGTAAACATTATTTGAATATTTTCATAAAAATAATTGTATAATGCTTTTTATGTTGTGAAATTATTAATGAATTATCAACTGATTTTACTAAAACTCACATTTTCTGGAATTAGTTCACGAGTTTATTAATGAAGAAAAATTTTAGAAATTAAAGTTTAATTTTAAAAAAATGTGTTGACTAAAAATTATTTAAAGGTTTTAGTGAGAATTATAGTTTAATCCTTCTTATTTTGTAAAATGACAAATTGATATAAGCTGAATATTTTTTTTTATAAGATTAATTAAATAAGGATTAAAATTTATTACCTCAAATTTAAGTAACATAAGTAAGAAATAAATTAATTATTCACTTGTACGTTATATAATGGAACATTGAATATGATTTGCATAATATAAAACAATTTATTTTTAAAGTACCCTTGTGGAAAAAGCCCCGCTGAGACCTCTTAGGAAGAGGGCACCCGGCGGGGGCCCGCATGGATGTTACACGCGTGGAAATTCTACAAGGGCCCCCCTCGAGGGCCCAGCTCTGTTGCCCTCACGGATTAACGATTCAAATTTCAAAGTGAAAAGGGTGAATATTTGTTCAACACCACAAATTTTAATGTTTCATGAGTTCAGACTTACAAATAATGATTTTCTGTTAAAAATTGAATGACACATTTCTGAAATTCGAACTCTCACCATAGGGATGTTCCATAGGGGCCCCCGCAGAGGTTCCAGCTCGGTTGCCCTCACGGATCAACGATTCGAATTTCAAAAAAATTGGATAGCACTTTTTTGAAATTTGAACTCAGACAATATGGATGTTCCATAGAGGCACCCGCTTCTCCTGCTTTTTTTAAAGAAAAAAATTCTAAGTTTCATTTTTTACGAAAATTTTTTAATTTTAATGAAAAATTACATTTCCCGTCAATTTAAAAAGTTTTAAAGTAGTCTACAACGTGAAAAAAATATATATTACGCGTAGAAAAATGGTAATCGATTAAAATTATTTATTTATTATTATTTTATTGATAGTACTGTTAACATTTTGTGTATTTTACATTTACAAAACGTCGTATAATAATAAATAATTAGAAAAAGAGAGATTAAAATTTGGTACTTTAGCTTTTCTGAATCGTAGCTTATGAGGATGGCTTTTTCATCGAGTTTCAACTTGTCGGTTTAGCGCAGTGGTTAGCACTCCCGACTGCTAGGCGATAGATTTAGGGATAGACTATGTAGTTTCGATACCCCGTAGCGTTAGAAATTTTATTTGTAATATAATGTTTAAAAATGTAATATATGTATTCACTCTAAACAGGACTATTAATATCTGCAGACAAAATAGTCGCAATTAAATAATATTTATTTTTTAAATAACTTTTTTGTTATATGGTTATAGTATAGCAGTACGGTACTAGTTAGCACTGACGCAGTACTGCCGCCCATGGTGAATTTCCTATTGGAATAGTACTGTGTAGGTAGCGATATCCATTACTGGCGCAACACTGAGCGCCCAGTACAAAATCGTGTTATCATCCCAGAGATATGCCAGTACAGGTGCCAGCAATGGCAAAAAAAAAGCCAAGAGGGCTTTCATGAGGCAACCATGAGGGATTCATGAGGGGGGAAGCCAATGTTTGGCCCCTATGGATTAGCATGTCGTTTCCATAAGGAACCACATCTGGATTGCCCTCATGGATTCCACAAGGCATGAGGGCAATCAATGTGGACCCTGACAAGGGCCCCCTCCATTTTTCCATACGGGTACCTCTATTTCAATTAAGTAATTTTCCGGAATTATGCTGGTGTTTTGAGATTAATATTTTCATTCAATTTTCAAAAGTATATTATTAATTTTTTTTAATCTAGATTTTTTGTTGACGAATCTGAAATATTAAAAAATCTTTTATATTTTTCTTCAAATTTGAAAGAAATTTTTGAAGGTTTTGTGCTTAATTTTTTACATTTTAAATGATTTTTTAAAATTTCAAGAAAAATTGGATTCATGTAAAAATATGTTTAGGAATTCAAGAGGCTTTGCATAGATTTACAAAATTTTAAACCTTGGAAGCATTTCCGAAAATTTATGGAATATTCTTCATATCTTCTGAAATTATAAAAGCATTAAATATCTTATGAAAAGGCTAAAACTTTTCTAATAATTTGAAAAATCCTGTACAATGAAATATATATTTTTTAAATCTTCTACATTCTTTTTTTGACATATCTGAGATATTTAAAAATCTTTCCTAATTGTCTCATAAAAATTATAAAATTTATATAATAAAAAAAACTGCTGATACTTCTTTCCTTGTAATTAATTTGAAAATGTGTGTAATTTAAAAAATATCAAAAAAGCATTGTTGTGTTATGTCAAAATATTGTTTAATGTATTTCTATACCGCGCTTCTTCCTAAAAATCTATTTTTATTTACAAAACGTCTATTAAGTTTTTTAAACTAATACAAAAGAAATGTTACGTAAGTGCAATTAGGGTGTGGGAAGGTAAAAGGGTTTAAAATAACGTTACGTAATATGTGAACGAGAACGTAAGTGTTCAGAAAATTTTAACAAATAAATTGTAATTAGGAAATTGAGTAAATGATAAAAATGATTAGAAAAGTGAGCGCGGGCAAATAATAGTCTACTATTTTAAAAAACTATGTATCTTAAGAGTTGTGTCTAAAAATAAAAAAATACCATATATGACGTTCTATTCTTTGTAGAGGGTACCCTGTCGGAAAAATGGAAAGAATCGGAAAGGCCGCTTCGGAAAGATTCAGAAAGGTTTCGGAAAGATAAACGGAAAGGGTTATGTGAACTTTGCTTCCGTTTCTTTCCAAACGTCGAGCTGTCCCACGAATCTTTCCGAATGTCCCTTTCTCCTACATCTTTCCTATTTCTTTTCGATCAGTGCAGAGAGTCCCTCTAGTTAGCCTCTATTTTATTATATTTATAGATTTATTCATTGAACACACACATCGTTTATATCGATTTTACTAATTTAATTGAACTCGTAGATAAGTCCAACAATTTGCCTGAAGGGCGCTAGATAATTTTTACCAAAACTACCCAAATTTACCACAAATGGACAGATTATTTTAATGCCCGGACCGCTGTGATAAAGTGGTGTGAGTAAGGAGTGACGCATGAAAGAGGGGTTAGGTTGCACAATCACTGAAGCACTTTATTATGATATAGTTCACTTTTTAATTTTTCCATAATTCCGGATTCGATAATTTACAGGGGGAACTCGTGTTCCAACACAATAATATATTTCTGGCTCACTCGCGGCCATTTTATTTAACTTTTCATCATGGTATAGTTTGGTCCGAGTGACCACTAATCGGCTTAATTCGTACAAGATTTAAACTCTTAAATGGTTGGAAGACCTCATCAGTTTGATGTGAACTATAAATTTCAATTGACTACCGGCAAACCGGAATTTCATTTACGCAAATAAGAATGTGTTTATGACCTTGACCGAGGTCAGCAACTAACTAATTTTAACGGCGTGTGCCTACCATTTTAGCACACGTCGTTGAACTACACTTTACCAGCTATTGCGGACACAAATTTAGTTTAAGGGGCCTATCTGGCAAAGTTGGGCGACTTCGTGTCGTTCCTCTCATCTTTCTTAATTTAAAAAATTGTCCTCTTGCTTTAATTTTTGGATAGTGGCGGTTGTCTTTCTTTTATCCTTTTAGTGTTTCGTCGGAGCTCAGAATAACGAATGACTCTATAGAGTAGCGTCTCGGTACATCGCCTCATGTGAGAATGGAGGCGCACTCTTGTGCGAGCGGCAATCTGATCCACTGCGCATGTGCTGGGAAACCTCCTCTTCTTGGTCCATGACTACATCTCCCATACAATGGCGAATTTGACAACACGTTTGTTGTGGGTGGTAGTCCACCTAGTTTACACAAGACCGCAGGACATGTAACAAGGTTTGTTTACCAATTAACAAAAATATAACAAATTTAAATATTAAATTTTTCCGAGGTTCGCACTAATGTCATAAGAATTAGTTGATTCGCTACTCTGGGCTCGTTTCTCCAGCGATTCTCGACAGCTAAGTACTTTCAGAAAGGCTTCGGAAAGCTTCGGAAAGAGAAAGCGTGCGGATAGAAACGGAAGCAAAGTTCACATAGAAATCGGAAAGGATTGGAAACGTACTTTCTTTCCGATTCTTCTGCTAGGGTAGTTACTTTGTTCCAAGGGTAGTATCCTAGTTTTCATTAGGTGATATTCCTTCTTAATTACGGTCAAGTCTCATTTTCTGACATCCTAATGAAACAGTTAAGCAGTTTTCTTAAAAGACAGTATTATACCATTTTTTTTTTAATAAGGGTGGTCTCAAGGTCCACAGATGGAAGACAAATTGTCTTATGGGTAATTATGTGAGCATCTGTAAAAGAAGCCAATAAAGGGTTTTTGTTTTTAAAGTTAAAGGATAGTTCTCGGATCACTGGCGCACATTTTAACTTCTGAAAGGCAATTTTTAATTATTCGAGGTCACAAATATTGGAGGTATATGAGAAAAGCCATTATACATTGTAAAACCACCTATAGAGGGTGGGTTTTCTCTCTCACTTGTACAGGTAGTATTTTCAATAACATTAGGTCACATTTTTTTAGCGTTTAAAGGCATTGGACTACATCTTAAACTCTTTGTAATATCTAACAAATTGAAAATTTATTTAAAAAAATGAAACATGTTGAGAAATGGGATAACAGTCAAATGTTTTCTATGTCGATCTAATATTGGTGATCATTGTGCCCTCATCCTCCTTAGATTAAGGAGCCAAATTAATAAAAAATGTTGAACAAAGATACACTATAGTTGGCGACGTCATTTTCAACAAATCGTTAACGAAAAATGATCAGTTTAACACGTAGTCTTATGGGACTCCTGAGCCAAATCGACTAAAATCTGAGACAAAATCGCGATTCCCCATAAATAAAATATGTACTAATACTTTCAATTACGAGGAATCTATTTGTTTCATAAAAATAAGGGGTTGGCGACCTCAATTAAGAAAAAAATGCGAGAAGGGACGTCAAATTCACACGAGATGTTTATGTGAAATGAATAAATTTCTACTGTCCCTTTTTTTGTCCAATTTTTTGCGATTCCTTACCGACATTTATTTTCTCGAAAAAACGTCCACACGATGTAAGATATCGAGTTGAAAATTTAAGAAATTAAATACCTAAAATACATCACTATGGCTTCTTGACGTGACGTCATTATTACATCACGTATTTTTGTCATTTTAAGTACGTACTTTGTAATTCTCTTTAAAATTTTGTTTGCAGTACGAAGAAATTCGGAATAATCGAATACAATTCGAAGCCAGTTCTTAATTCTCTTTACCCCTTCTCAACCCATGTTTTAACCCCAAATTAAGTTTCAATCTCAATACATGCCTCAACCCCAAATTCAATCCGAATGAATCTGAGGATCACTTATTAATCGTTATCCATTAATGTAACAGTACCAACCTAAATCAGAATCCATACCGAATTTATTTTTCAAGCCGTGCCTTTAATTCCTTTTAATCCGTCCGACTTCATGAATTCAAGCAGAATAAATCACACACCAATCGGAAACCAACTTTCACTCCTTCTTAATCCGATGGCCAATCTAAATGAATCCAAGAGTTAGAAACCAATCTAAACTTAATTTTTAGTCCGTTTCAATCCGCGCGTCGATATAAACTTGAATCCTAACACACGTTTATATAAAACCCTGAAAATGTTGCCAGTTTCGCGATCTCACCAATATCCAAATCATTCAACTTTTTAAAAGTAATTTTGAAAATACCTTTACTAAGTTTATTAAGGCTGGCCGAAAAAATTGGGTTTTTACAAAACCCCTGATTTTTTCAGTTTTTGCTTATCTCTACTTTACTCTAGTTTACTATGTTAGTTTGAGGTGGTTAATGGCATGTGCTACTCACAGTTTCCCCGGCTTTTTTCCACAAAAATAAAAATTTTAAATAACTGAATTCGGAGATTCTATAAAATATCGTAACGGACATCCCCATACTCTTTTTTGAGGGATAATAACAAAAAAATTTATTATGCTAAATAAAAATTTTATTCATATGCATTATTTTTAAGCTACGTCGTTTTTCATCTCTGCCCTTCCGATAATCTGGAAATTATTTGTGAAATAAACTTTTTTGATTGTCCGCAAACAAGGTTAGTTCCGGGAAATTAGTTACTATGTTTATTTGTAAGTCCAAAGTTTTCGGCCACAAATAACCTCGAAATATACACGCATGCTGTTAGCATTATCAAAAATTGTTTGATAAAAAACACAAAAAAGTGTGTGGGGACGTCCGTTAGCATGTTCGCTATCATTTCCCAGATTTTGTAGGCAAAATATTTCTTATCCAGGAAAAAAGGGTGGGGGAATTTAACACTGAAAAAATCGATACTAATTCCTAAGCGTTATCCAAATTAATCAAATTTTGCTAAATTAAAACTTTTTTGAATTAAACTGCAAAAAAAAGAGTGTGGGCACGTCCGTTAGCATGTTTGCTATCATTTCCCAAATTTTTAAGACAAAATATTTATTATTCTAGAAAAAAAGCCGGGGGAAACTAAAACTGGTAAAATCGACAATTTTTTAAGTATTACATGCCCTTAAGGACTATTGTCAACCCGTGAAAATTTGGACAGGTTTCATGTATCTATCACGATTTTCAAGATAAAGCAAAAAAATTTTTTGTTTAATGTTTCTATTGGGTCAATTTGCGTAAGTTGAAAATAACACCCCTCTGCAAAATCTCAAAAATTGAATTCATTTTTACGTATCTGTTACCGTTTCCTAGGTAATTCAAAATTTAGATTTTTTAATTTCAAAACTCTGTGTATTGGCCAATAGCGTATTCGGTTATCCTGAGGTGGTGCACTCCGATCTGTACCGAGGCAGGTCGGAGTGAGAAGGAAGAAGTAAGGAAAAGTAAGACGGAGCGATCGGAGTGCTCTTGGAGTACACTAGTGCAGGATAAACGAATGCGCTATTAGATCGGCGTGGCCGAGGACCATCCCCCTTTCGAAAACCCTAAAAATGTTGTCAACTTTTGCGTATGTTTCATCCACGAATTAGTATGAGGAAACCCCACTCCCGAAAAACCTGAATACAGTCGTTTTACCCCTACCGATAGAATATCTTCGAATTTTCTCTGGCGAAAAGGCCTGGCCCGTTTCAGGCTACCTGCAGGCTCGATTTAAATGATTTCGTCTCTAGAGATAGTCCAAGAGATTTGGGTTCTTTTAAGATTGATGCGACGGTCATATAAAGGTCCGTCACGTACCGGGCGGACAGAGTTATTTACAGTAGTTGGCCTTCACCAACCGAACTATAGAACTAAACATCTATTTGTACTCAATTTTTAACTATTTTATCATCTCATAATGATTAGGCCAGACATGTTGATTGTTTTGAAATTGTCGCCTTCTTGAATTACTAAATTATCGGATCGACTGAGCGAATCTTCCTCTCGATAGCTAATTGGCTGATTCTACTGTGACTTATGAAATGCATATCCTTTTTATAATAGAAAAAATATATTTACAGAATGGAAGCAGAATCTACTAGTTTCACTCTGAGACGCATTATCGGTTCGGGACCTGTGAAATTAAGAAATGGTGTTATATTACTAAATGTGTCTAAACCAGTAAGTACTCGCATAAAAAATATTAAGTATAATTATACTTTTCTTTATGTAATACATGCAAATCTCTCGTTTGGGGGGCACTTGACTGCCTGTCGTGCGAGCGTGTCGGCTTGTTGCGCGCAACCTTCATAGTCGAGAAATCAATGATTGAAAATAACATGTGGTCTTATGAGAAGACGTACTTCTTTAGTATACAGGGTGTCTAAAAAGTCCCTGGACGGTTAGATATTTCCACAGGTAAAATATTTTTCAAAAAAGTGAAGGTCATTCCTGAAGTAAATTTGAATGAGGAATTCAATGGTGACCTTGATTTTGACCTGTTGACCTTCATGGCTTTTGTAAGGTCAACTTTGTTTTTTCAATGGAAAACCCTCTTTTTTACATCTGAAATCGATAGAGCGGTAAATTCTACGCTCATATACGTACCCAAGTCATAGGTCAATCGTAACGTTCAAGGTTAGTTAGAGGTTATTTGAAATTAATAAAGTTTTCCAAGAGGTTAGTGCAATTCCTGAAGTAAATTTCAACGAGAAATTCATTGGTGAGCTCTGTATTGATCTTGGTGATGATCTTCAAGATTTTTTCAAGGTTTTTTCCAAGCAGTTAACGTTTACGTTTAGCATTACCCAGGAACAACGAAGTCGACGTAGTAAATTCTGTTCCCCTTGGGCTGCTTGATTAGTGTGAGTCCCATTGCCTCTCACGTTTCGGGGTGCTTGATTAGCGTGAGTGCCCTTGCCTCTCACGTTTGGGGGTGCTTGATTAGCGGGAGTCCCCTTGCCTCTCACGCTTCAGTGAAGATGTTCGAACTGAAAACCTTGAGCTTCTTGACAAAAAGAAAATAGTCGAGAGGCGTCAGATCAGGAGATCTAGCAGGCCACTCGATTTCACCCCTTCTTCCAATCCACCTTTGAGGGAACTGAGATTACCATTGATGAAGAAAGTGCCTATCAATGTATCATTCAAGATACCGGCCCAAACATTCATCTTTTGTGGATATTGTGTGTGACTCTCCCACATCCAGTTAGGATTTGTGTCGGACCTATATCTAAAATTTTGCCTGTTAACTTCACCTTTTAAAGTGAAAGTAGATTCAAATGAAAATACCTGTTTTGTATAAGAAAAGAGGATCTCTATCAATTATGTCCATCATAATTTCACAAAATTCAACCCAACGATCAGGATCATCTTCATTGAGCTCTTGTACCAGATGAATTTTGTAAGGATATAAATTAATGCTTTTTAAAATATTTCGCACTGTCTCAGGAGCAACGTCACGCTAATCACTAGCTCGACGTAAACTAAGGTGTGGGTTTTCAACAAATGCTTTTGGCTATGTCCATCTGCATCTCCTCATATTCTGCATATTTTGGCCGACTAGTTCTCTGAAAGTCCTTGATAGATCCATGATTCATAAAGCGTCTTACCGTTCTTTCAATTGTTGATTTTGAGACAGGATTTAACCCTTCTCCATTACGAAAAATGCGATTAAAAAGCAAACGAACTTGATCATAAGATCGAACTCGCTCTCCCCAACCACGCTTCATTAATACAGATACCCTCTCTCGTTCCGAAAGTTTAGATTACGCCATAATAATCTTATAGCGAAAGATAGTAAGTATGTACTCGTAATATGTAAATTTAGTTTCAATTCGTAATATTTGTATGGAAAAAAGGTATAGGACTTATGGTATCGCCTTGTATTGACTTAGGTATCGAAAAACGGTATAGGGCTGTATAACTCTTTGGGGAGGAACATAACTCTCACCAGAACACCTGGAACTTGTAATGAAAAATTTTCTTTTGACTTTACAATATTCAAACCGCTATAACCAAACCCAATAAAGAGCTCACCAATGAATTTTTCGTTGAAGTTTACTTCAGGAATTACACTGACTTCTTGGAAAACTTTGTTAATTTCAAATAACCTCTAACTGACCTTGAACATTACAATTGATCTATGGCTTGGATGCGTATCTGAACGTAGAATTTTGCGCTCTATCAATTGCAGATTTAAAAAGGGGGTTTCCATTTAAAAAAGCAAAGTTGACCTTCAAAAAGCCATGAAGGTCAACTTCAAGGTCAAAACGAAGGTCACCATTGAATTCCTCGTTGAAATTTACTTCAGGAATTACACTGACCTCTTGGAAAACTTTGTTAATTTCAAATAACCTTTAACTAACCTTGAACGTTACAATTGACCTATGACTTGGGTACGTACCTGAACGTAGAATTTTCCGCTCTATCGATTGCAGATGTAAAAAAGGGGGGTTTCGATTTAAAAAAACAAAGTTGACCTTACAAAAGCCATGAAGGTCAACTTCAATGTCAAAATGAAGGTCACCATTGAATTCATCGTTGAAATTTACTTCAAGAATGAACTTCACTTTTTTGAAAAATATTTTACCTGAGGAAATATCCAACCGTCCCGGGACTTTTTAGACACCCTGTATGAGGAGATCGATAAATTAAAAAATTCTGAAATAATTCTGACATATAGAATTTTATCCGAAATCCATATTTTCTTCGAAAAGTATCGTTTAGAGCCTATAAGAATAGAGAAATAATTATTTATACCGCAAATGTGTGACTGACGGCAGGGAACTGAAGGTAAGACAATGTCGCATGTGTTACACGTGCTCTAATTTATGCGCGAATTTCGAATAACGCGCTTGCTCACACGTGACGTTGCCAAAGTTATAACTTAGGCCGTGTGAGTCAATAAGAAATCGAAGCATTCTCTCAACTAAATTGCTAGGTACCGAGGGTACTTGCTTAAAAAAAGATAGAAAAAATCAGTTAATTCCTTCAAAAGTTATTGCACTTTTGTTACGCTGCAATGTGGCCCAGTAACGGATTTTCTCGGACAAACTAAGCTAGAGGTTGTAATCTTTGATTGATTTTAAAGTTAAAAAAATTACTTGAATAAAATTCCGCATAAATCCCTTGAGGCCGAATTTCAATTTGCATTTTGTATTAAATTTTATGTTATTAAACAATTCGAAAAAATATGATTTCTCAATATATTATTTATAAGCAAAAATACAGTTATAGAACTTTTATAGTATTAAATATTTTTTCTTCATGAAAAATAATCCTTAAATACACCACAATGTTATTTCACATTAAAAATTTTGTCACCTCCAAGATCGCCGATGATAAGGACGATCAGTTTAACAGAATATTCCGGGTACAATCGTTGCAACTCCCTTATAAGATCTCGATACCTCTCTTTCTTTTCATTCTCGTTGGCTATGATGTTTTTATCAGCTGGTGCCGAAAATTCGATAACGAACATGGTTCGCTTCTCGAAGTCAAGAAGAACCATGTCAGGCCTCGAGTGAGCAATAGAAACAATTGTCGAGAATATAAAGTACCAGCATTTAGAGGAGCGATATTAAGGTGAATGCCGTAGGAGTGACAGAGATGGTAATAAAGCACTCTTAGTGATGCATTGTGCCTTTGAATGTAGGTCGTTCCCGC
>NC_046659.1:51919198-51920419 GCF_010883055.1 Belonocnema kinseyi | reverse complement strand
ACAACGAGGCTCAAAGAAAGGCGTAGCCGGATGTCGGGAGAACCTGCACATCGATAGATGTGTCTGCAAAGATGCAGCATTCTACCAGCGTGACCTATCGATAGCCTGGATTAATTATCGGAAAGCTTTCGATTCTACATCCCATAGACTTATCATCTGTCTTTTGGAAATCTTAAAGGTTCATCCGCAAATAGCTGTGTGCATAGAAAGATTGATGCCGCTTTGGAAAACCAGATTTACTATCTCATCTGGAAAAAATGGTGTGACAACTAACAAGGTCACGTTCCAGAGAGTTGTCTTTCAGGGCGACACCATCAGCCCACTCCTCTTTTGCCTTACATTATTGCCACTATCTCTAGCACTGCGCCATTCCGACGGGTGCTTGTGCGGCAAACCTGCAGATCGAAAGTACAAGGTCACTCATGTATTTTACACGGACGATCTTAAGATCTATTCTAAAAACAGAGAGCAACTGCATCTAGCTCTGGGGATTGTCGAGCGATATACTAAGGAAATTGGAATGGAAGTTGGGTTAGACAAATGCGCCAAGGTTTATTTGAAGCGAGGAAAACTTAATGGCATCCCTGATGATCAAGAGCTCGTTGATAGAAGCGCCATACGACACCTGTGCGTTGGAGAGACTTATACATACCTGGGCGTGCCACAGAGCCGCATTCAGGATGTGACATCTATAAAGGATACTCTCCGAAGCAGATACAAACGTCTCATCCGACAGATTTGGTCTTCCGAACTGTCGGCGAGGAACAAAGTATCTGCAACGAACATGCTTGCCGTCCCGGTAGTAGTTCCATGGACGAAGAACGAGCTCAGATTTCTTGATATCGGGACAAGAAAGGTTATGCACATGAACAAAAGCATGCATCTTAAGTCTACCTTTCCGCGACTGTACATCTCACGCCGTCAAGGGGGTCGCGGAATATTGAATCTTGAATGTCTTCACAACAGGATTATTCTGGGTACAGCACATAAAGTTGCAAATGGAAGAGACCTTCTTCTTAAAATGGTCAGGAATCACGAAGAAGTGGGCAAAGGAGCATTTCTGTACAAAGCAGCGGAGGAGGTTGATGAAACACTCGGACTTGACTTCAGTATTAGGGTCGAGCAAAATGCATCAAATCTAATCTATCTCGAGTACTCACTCCTGAAAGCCCGGATTAAGAAAGCACAAGAGAAAAACTTTCGTGAACAGCTCCTCGATAA
>NC_046659.1:51899464-51919098 GCF_010883055.1 Belonocnema kinseyi | reverse complement strand
AGAAGGTTTTGATACAATCTGGTCCCGGTGCGGAATAGTTCTTCATCCCTCTTAATACTTTTTTCACCTCCTCGGTAGTGATGGGTGGACATTCTTTATCAGTTGTTATGAGAGCAACACATAACTCCTTGAAGCTATTTATATTTTCTGAGTCTTCGTCCAGTTTATGCTGAACTTCGTAGACTTTTCTCCAAAATACTTCGACCTCCCCTGGTTTGGGTGGGGGTTCGACAGTAACTGGAGGGTCTTGGAAGAGTCGAGATGGGTCAGAGAAAAACTGTTGATTTTCTCTGACCCGCCTCTTCCTCCGCTCTAGACTTCTCTTAGCTTCAGATAGTATCCGTGTTCTCTCAACAATATGTTGCCTGATGGTCAGCAGCTTTGACTTGTTAAGTGTGTGATAACGGGTCCGGAGTTCGCTCGCGAACTTTCGAACCTTGGCGTTAAAATTCCTGCCAGATGTGATGTAGTCAATCACACATTGAATGCGGGACGCGTACTGTCTTGCCAAGCCTATCTTTATGGCAAGTTGATGCATTCGTCTTTTGGTCTTATGATTAGCTGTTGGTTTTGTTTTACGGTTCGCATCGGCCAAAGCTCTCGCTGTATTATTCGCACAATAATTGATAGCCCAGAGGCCGGATTCACCGGAAAAATGTCCACGAAGCTCGTCATCCATTTCAGCCAGATCTTTAGGCTTGAGAGAAACCTTGGTGTTGATGTTTCTCCGGGTCGTAAAGCATCGCTCTTCATCTATCGGATGCCTGCTCGTGGTTGATCTTAGTGTCGCCTCTCTTTCTTTGTTGCCGGCTTGTTCTAGCTGTGGTAGAGTAGGCGTTCCGCTTACATAGCCCCTTTTACGGAGTACTTCAGCATGGTTTCGCAGACGTTGCTGCGAAAAGTGCGATAGCTCCTGGTGTTTCTCGCACCACAGAGCATGCAGCTGTGCCATGTAACCCCGTTCACGGGCCACACTCGCATCGTAGCAGTCTAGCAAGTCGTGATTCAGTTGCTCCGTCCACCCAAAGGTCACGAGATCCCGCCGATCCATCGCATTGAATCCGTTTTCATTGGCTCCACCAGCTCTAGATTGGTCGACATTGTTGGCCGACCCATTATCGCGAGCCCTGCTCGTTCTTTTGTTTTGAACCGCACTTACTACAACTATGTTTGGTGTTGTCATTGTTGTTCCCACGAGAAGATAGGGAAAGGGGTTCGTCCATCCTTGTAGAGCCCCGCATGCAGGTATAAGGCTGCGTACTTTGAGAGGTCGCCCGGTATCCCAGAGTCACCGTTCTAGACACCTCACCCAGGTGCAATTCAGCTTTCGGCACGGTTTTCACACCTCCGCTTGGGGGTTAATTCCTTCGGGACCACCCCTGGACAATTGTCCGCGACTGCCTATTTATTTTTGTAACCATATTCAGCAGAAACCCTTGGTACAGGGTATATATATTAGGATGTTGGCTTGTTTGCGCAACATCCCAGAGAGAGGATTTATAGGAAATTTCACGCTCTACAAAAAATGTCTGAAGGTCAAAATTCCTGAGATCAACCGTTTCAAAGATATCTGCGATCAAAAATAACGCTAATAAATGATATCTTTTTTATAACAAATTTATTTTATTTTCTACTAAATACTAATAAAATTTATTCAACAATTAATTCTTTTTAACAAAAAAAATTATTTACCAACTAGTTATAAAATTTTTTCAACTTGAAAACAATACAGTTTGATAAAATTATTTTTATTGCAATTAGGATATCGTTTGCTATGTTCTGTCCCCACTTTCTTCTTTGATCACACATCGTAAGATGGCAGTTCTCCCCACTCATGGAATTCTCCCCCCTCCCGTGGATTCAACCCCGCTCACCCAAGTTAGGATGGCATGCCTAGTCCCGTGTTTCTTATGTCCATGCTTTTAACTTTCTCTGACGGTAATCATGCAATCTGTTTTACCCACAGACCCCTAGAAGTTCGTAGTTGTCTACTCGCTGCGCTACTGCTGCTTTGACAAAGCTGATACCAGACTGATACGTATGTTAGACCAAATATGTTTATTTGCATTTCAAATGCAAACATTAGTTTTTTCATTATTGGTGCATAATGTTCGTGAGCGATTTTTGTTGTTTTGTCCCACTTTGATAAATATAAACCTCATAACTAGCCCATTGACAACATTGCAAATTGCTTGCAGGGTTTGACGACAGCACGGTCGGTATTTCTCCAAAATAGAAATTAAAAAAAAAAAATTTTTCACTTTTCTAATTATTTAGGACCAAAGACAAATTCTTGCATGCCTTCTATTTATCGTGCCAAATTTTTAACACGATATCTTATTCCGCGTGGACGTAAGTTGGGAAAGAAAACTTCCATTGGTATTTTCTTAAAAAAAAAAATTTCTCAAAATTTCCACCGGAACAAAGCAGAGACATGGACTTTATTACCCCTTCTTTCATTTCCCAAACTTTCAGAGCGATACCTCATTTCGTTTAGACGTAAGGTGGGAAAGAAAAATCGAAGACCAGATTTGGTCACGTGACCCTCTCGTTACATGGCCTCAAATAGAAAAATTACAAATGAATAGAGGCAAACCTTAATATTAATATTAAGGGCTCTAAAAGGCGCCAAAATTTTCGTTTTTATACGAATATAATGTAATTTTTCATATGGGAGCGTTCACATATAATTTCACGCTTTCTTTCAAGCTTTTTTATCCCCCCCTCCCCCTTGTCACGCTCAGTCATGAATGAACGAGACCCCCCACCTATAATATTACGTCAAACAGCTAGAATATACGAGTATATGGACTTTATACTTTTCAGGTTGTCAATTAAAAACAAGAAAACCCTCTGTGACATGACGCGCAGAATGACTCGTCCCCCATATGTCACGATTTGTCACGCTTGACAAGAACCCCCCCTACCCATCGGTGCATGACATCATTAGTGAACGCTCCCTATAATCTGTTAATAACCATTACTAATAATTACGTATCACGAAATTTTTAATGTGAAATAACATTGCAGTGTATTTAAAAGGTGATTTTTCATGAAGATAAAATATCTAATCCTATAAAAGTTCTATAAATGTAATTTGTTTATAAAATTGGGTTAAAAGAGTGAAATTTTTTCTTCAGTAATTTTTTCTTATGATATTTGTGTCTGCGCATCAATTTCTATTGATTTCTTTCGTACATTACTGGTTTGCAAGAAGATAAGAAATGTAATAAGACTTAGTAATCATTATGATAAATTTCGAATTTGCCTTTTATGAAGTAGGGTAAACAGGGGTATTGCCGACACTCTTCTAGTGAACGACACTGTGCAATAAAAATGCTTTTATTGGAATTTCAAAGATATAAAATCGATACTTGTAAATGAATATTCTATAATCTATGTAATTTGTATTTCAATATTTATTTAGTACAAAATTCCAGAATTTATGTTCATTAAATAACATTTTTGTTGCCACCTACTGGAGGACATTTTGACACTATATAAATTAGTCATGTCGATAATTTGAAAGTCCCCTGAAAGTTAGAAGAAAAGGTATTTCTTATTTTGTGATACTTTCAGAGGTTAGATGATTAAGTTTAGCAATATAATTCAATCAATATTAGTCTCAAATTTGAGTAGATTTGATAGGTTTGAAATAATCTTATCATACCTTCAAAACCAGTGAACGATATACGTATCTATTAGTGAACGAGACACACCCGAATGAATTTGACAAATTCGTGAACTGAGGAAATAAACATAACCACACAATATCGCAGGTATTTCTTTTCGCCAAAAGCTTAGTCTTTTTTTTCTGAAAACTCATAATTATACAAAATGATGTTCCTTATTATTTAAAGAAACTAAATTGCATAATATTTCTTACAAATAACTGTGTAATTTCTTTTAAATTCAAAATCAATAGCGGTGTCGCTCACTGAATGTAGGGTGTCGTTCACTGGAAATATGGTGTCGTTCACTGAATTTGAATACATTATTTTAAAATAAGTATAACAATAGTTTGGCAAAGAATAATTATATTACTGGTTACTGTCTGAAAACGGAAAAAATCTGTCCTTTCAGATGAATTCATCTTCGTTACCAAAAAAATAAGCATATAAGTTGATATTCTCCTTTTTTCTAAAATTTTTTTTTATGGTGTCGGTAATACCCATATTTACCCTAAAGTGTAACGTTATTAACATTTATTTTCCGAAACAATTTTAGAGATCCAATGATTTTATATTTCAAAGATCTTAATTAACCGATTTTAATGAACTTTTTTTCCATATTTTAAAAATTATACCACCAAATTCATTCAGCTAATTTAATATTAATTGTGTCATACCTTATTCCTTCAGTTATGGCAACAGGTCTCAATCTCAGAACAATGGAAGGGTCGTGTGCGAAGCCGTTTAGCGAAATCCCCAAAATCGGTGAGCAAAATCCTTATTTGTGGTAGCCGCACAAAATGAGCATGTACTACTGCTTGCGAATTGAACTTAAACTCTCTTTTTTCAAGCGGCGTGCGTGGCCTTGCACATATAATGTTGGACCTCGCAGTAGAACAGTGGTGTTAGGGCACCAGGTCCAACATTATATACTAGATAGAGAAACTTTTATTTTTCGGCCTGCTGGCCTTGAAAAATTGACTTGCTTACACTTGCATTTTTTACAGAATTTTCTTACAACTATGTTTTACGAAGTACGCTTCATCGACACCTTATAACTAATCTGCTCGCTTCTATAGCCTAACCTTCCTCGCCTCGCCTATCACGCATTTTGTTCTTTTGTCGCCATGCCTCGCATTACCAGCCTCTGTCTCCGTGGCTAACACCTAATACGTAACTACTATTTACAATATTTACATTTTTCTTACATCTACTTCCTCTCCTATTTACAATCTTTCCTTCTCCATTCTTCTTCGTCCTTCCTTCTCTTTTTCTCCATCTTACCCAACACCCCCTTCACCCATGCCACTGCCCTTTAGTCCCCCCTTTCATGCAACAATACCTCCATGCTTATCCCACTCCTTTCCACCTCTCTACACTCATCCAACCAGTACTCAACTTTTGCATCCCCTTTCCCGCACAGTTCACTCATGCCATTCTTTTGAACCAACTCATATACCTTCCTTTCTTCCTCGTGCAATCTACTAACTTCATCCAAAAATGTCTCATATTTACACGCTCGAATCCCTGTTATAATCCCTAAACTCGTTCTTCCTGTCTCCCTCCTGACATTATAGTTCGGCGTATTCCTTGCCAACCCCAGTGTCCACTCTACATAGCTCTCCTGCATGCTATTTACCTCCTTACTTACCTTTCAACCCCAGACCTCCACTCTGTAAAATACGACACTCATCACTAGCGAATCAAACAATTTCATTCTTCTTACAAAATCATCTGCGAACAACCCGTCCCCCAGCCCCCACACCTGTCTCATCAACACATTTGCCCTTCTCACCCTCTCTTTTATATGACCATCCACTCCTCCATTCCTTCGAGCAAGAAGCCCAGGTACACAAATTCTTTCACCTCTTGTACTGCTTTTTCCTTCCACTTCCACTCCCCTCCCCTATCTCTCCCACTTCCTTTCCTGAACGCCATAACCTTCGACTTGTCCGCATTTTTCTCTAACTTATTTTTGTCCAAGTATCTTCTCAACCTCTTCATCATCTCCATTAAAGCTAACCTAACTCCTACCACTCTGTCCGCTAGCTTACTTTCCATATCCGCGATCAAAATTGCAAAAAGCGTTGGGCTAAGCGGGCACCCTTTCTTCAACCCCCTATTCATCCAGAATCCCTCAGAGAATCCCTCCCCTCCTCCAACCCTATCTTTCGTCTCCTTATATACCTATGTTACCCTTTCGATCAGGCGCCTCTTCACTCTCCTCTCTCTCATTGCCTCCCACAACCTCCCCCTATCATCCGAAGGGAACGCGCTCTTTAGATCTACAAAAACGCGTACACTTTGGCACCCTTTTTGGTTAGTTCTCTATCCATCACGTGTTGCAAGACGAAAATGTTGTCAATAGTACTCCTCTCTTTAAAGCATGCCTGCGACTCCGGCAGTATGCCTTTCCTCTCAACTTCCTTGCGCAGCCTATCTGCTAACAGTATCGCGTATATTTTGTACGCAGTATTCCATGAGCGTGTTTCCTCTATAATTTTCCTGTCTCTCCCTATCCCTTTTCTTATACAATGGTACGATCAACCCCTCCCTCCACCCTCTTGGAAATCCCTCCCCCTCCATACTTTTCTCACTAACCCCTTCAGCCTCTGCTTTACCTCTTGTGTGTTAAGCAGTCACCTTCTGTCTTAACACTTCTCAACTTCTCTTCAAGCTCATTTTCTTTTTCCTGCTCTTTCTTCTTACAAATCGCCCTGAACTCCTTCCTCATTTCTACGTACTCCTCCCTTTTGGCGGTTCCTTCCTTTCACATCATGTAGTCCTTTTTCACCTTTCTCTTCATCATTTTACATTCCCTATCCCATCACGGCTTCACCATTCCTTTCTTCTTCTTCCTAAATACCTTCTTTTGCAGACAACCTTTCAGTTTCTCTTGTAGATCCTCCCATATCCAGTCCACCAACTCTCCCTTAAAGCTTACGTTGCGAAACTGCTCCTGATACTTCTTTATCGCCTCTCTCGCCCATGACACCCTCTCCCCTAACGACCTCCTTCCCCACCCTGCCTTTCGCCAGCCTCCCCCTGTAACTACAAACCTAATGGCTGATGGTCTGATTCCACCCTCCCTTCCACTGCGAATTTCTCTATCTCCTCCTACTCTTGCATATTCATAATCACATAGTCTATCACCGATACACCCCTCTTACTCACATACGTGTATGTTCCCACTTCGTCCCCTTTTACCATACCATTCGCGACCGCCCACCCCCTATCTTCCATCCAGTCTCATAGCAGCTCCCCCTCTTTATTTATTATCTTATCCTTCGATTTTCTTTTAAAGCTCTCCCCTTCCCGGTACAGGCCCCCTTCCCGCCCAGTTCTCGCATTAAAGTCTCCCTCTATTACCATCAAACCCTCATCTCTCTCTTCTAATAAGTTTTTTACCCTTTCTTTAATCCTTTCCATTCCATCCTTATTGTACACATTCACAAATTTATACATCACCCCTCCTATCTTTACAGTCCTCATTTGCATGCACTACCCCTCTCCCTCTCCATGAAATTCTTCCTCTAATCCATCCTTAACCCCTGTTATTATTACCCCAATAGCCCTTCCTTTCCTTTCTACTTTGACCGCCTTCTGCAGCCTCCACCTATACCCCCTTGAAAACTTTCGCTCTACTCTATCCCATTTCTTTCTACCCACGTCTCTACCAGTCCAATCACATCAAATTCCTGAATATACCTCCAGAACTCCTCATCTTTCTTCTTTACCTCTACTACGTTCCAGTACAACACCTTTAACACTCATCCACCCTGCTTTACTCCCACCCCTCAACTTCCTCCGAAACAAATTCCACTGCACTTCCTTCAAAACCTCCTTCTCCTCGTCCCATACTCACATTTTCTCGTCTATTTTTATTTTCTGATACCCTACCTTCGCCGCTCTCCCTTCGCTCCTCTCCTTACTAGCACTGTCGTTTAGCATTCTCTGAACATCCCTTTCCTTCCTCGTCAAATCTTGATCGATAAAAACCTTATTGTCCTTCATCCTATTTTTGTTACGCATTACCTCCAATTTTTCTTCCCATCTCTCCAATTCCACCACCTCCACTTCATTCTCCTTTCTCATCTCCATCTTAACTTTCCCTGCCTTGCCTTTAACCCACCTTATGCTCTGTAGCAGCGCTTCCAGCCCCTCCCTTTCTTACCCGCTCTTTAGCTTCAATCCTCTTATCACTATATTATATCTATCATCTGCCTTCTCTCTTCTCTCCATCCTCAACTTCATTGCCCTTACCCTTTCCCTATCTGCTCTCTTGCCCTTTTATTCCTACGCTCTTCCACTTTCTCTTCTATCCTGATCTCCACTTTCTCCCAAATACCTTGCTTCTCGCCCTTCCCGTGACAACTGCCTCCATTCCCGACCTGCCCTCCACTTTGTCCAGCCTTCTTCCCGCCCTTTCCTTCCACACCCTAATATCTGCTTCCATCTCCTTTATTTTATCCTCTTTTTCCGTCCTTACCGAAACCAACTGCCTCTGCAATCCTTCTACTTTCCCCCTCAGCCCTTTTACTGCCTGTTCCCATCTCTCATCTTTTACCCTCAGGTTCTCCCTCATACTTTTCATCTGTTCCATAGCCCCCCTTATGTCCTCCCTCAACCCTGTGATCTCGCCTATCAGTATCCGGATAGCCACTCTTCTCCGTCTGCCACGCACAACTAGCCGTCGTGTCCTTCTGGAAATTTCCTCTCTGTCTACTTCACTACCAGCAATGCCAGTACTTTCGCTGCCCACTTCAAGCTCGTCTGTCGATAACTGTAACCTATCCATACACAAAAGTACGCACTGCCGCCAACAGATGTCTCTTAAGGCTGCTATCGCTTACCGCCCTAAAAGTTTCGTTTCTTTGCCCTATTGCACCCCTCACATCCCCTTCGGACACACTTTTCTCAACCCTAACATCCTTCAGCACTACAAGAACCACCCTTTTCCGCCATGAAGGCCCAAAATCCGGAACACAAAACTACTCTGCTCCCTTGCAAACCTAACCTCACTTTCCCTATTTAGCCAAATCCCACTCCCCAACTACAATGTAAATTAATTTTTATCTTCCCAATGTACCCCTCACAACCGTACTCATCTCCTAGAGTTCCACCCTCATGCTCCACTCCCACCTTCCACACAAACTTTGTAAAAACCTCTCACCGCCTGTCACTGCACACTTTCTCACTACCGCCACCAATATGCAAGTCCATTATATACTAGAAACGAAATGAAGGCACATGCTCGATCACGCAGCAAAGAATAGGAAAAAGATGGAAGCTGGAATATTTAAAGTAGGTCCGGCAGCTCTTTTTTCTCTCTAGTTTGTTTATGGTTGTTTTCGCTATCCAAAAATCATCCGAAATGATCAAAATGTTAGTATTATAAAATGTAGTACTGGGTAAGAGCCGCATTTCCTTTTCAGTATCTTTACATGCGATTGATTCGCCGACTTCAAAAGATAGATCATAATTATTTCTTGAAAAAAGATCCTACTCCATCTTCACTCAATTGCCTGGTTAAGACGTTAAGCATTTTCTGTTATTGAAGATTTTTCATCGATATTGTGTGGATTTTCCGCCTTCGTGGTTTGGAGGGTTGATCTACTGTCGATAAGGTTACCATCTCTGATGACTTAGCAGATTAATTTAAAGATAGACAACGTTCGAACTCCCACCAGCAGAAGAAGCTTATCATTTTGCGCGTCTCTACAAAAAAATGCAGTACACACCATGGAGGAGAACCGGCTTCATGGCTCGGGCAATATTTTCAGAACTTATGATAGGCTCGGGCCTTCGGCCCTCGCCTACCACTCATTTCAAAAACATTGCCCTCACCATGAAAAGACGGTGGTTAGGTTAGGTCCCCCATTTGTCACTGTAGCAGTTGTTAGTCCTTACGTCAATGGTGATAGGTCAGTGAGGTTATATTCTATGTCTACAAACAGTAGGAAATCTCAGATTTCGCATTCTAATTTGCAAAGAAAAATATGATTCGATACACGAGACCTCACCGTCGGGTGATCCTTGCTCATGTAGAATGCACAGCACTCACCCCTCAGCTTGGCTTCGTCTCGCGTTCGAGTTCGTCCAAGGCCATCACGTTCACAGTGAGCAAATCGCCTATTCGGCATATCTTGTCGAAATATACTATTTCTTCTATATTTCCTAAACATTAAATTTAACTAGTTTTGTGATTATTTTCTCAAGCATTAAATGGTTTAAATTCAAGTATGTTCAAATTATGAAAAAATCAGTGTTAAGTAAAAGTCATTCACAAGAGTAAATCAATTGTTTTGTTACAGTACACTTGTGGCCGCTCGAAAAAAATGAGATTGTTTGTAATAGTGAATTGGTCTCTCGAAGACATTGCATATTTTTTTGCTATCCGCAAGATATTTACGTTCAAGATTTAATTGTAAGTGTGGACATTTAAAAATATCAATAATCGCAGTGACTAGAATATCAATTCCAATTGGTTTTATATTTTCAGAGTTCTAATGGTGTTTACGTTAATGGAGAGAAACAGAATCGATATGATCTCGTCAAATTAAAAAATAACGACGTTATCGGAATTGGGACCAACGAATAAACTTCAGATGACATAGAAAAATTTATTTATCTACTTGAAAAACCGGTATTCATTTCACTTTTAAATAAAAAACAATCTGTCCCCAGCGCAGGCACATTCTCATCGCTCACGTCTCACTTCCTCGTTAATGTACTTGCCAAGCGCTACACCTTCGGAATTTATACTCCCCCCCCCCCCCAACTTTTATGCAGAGAAATTTTAAAATTAAAGTTAAAAATATCGACAACTGTCATTGGCTGATTGTGAATTATCTGTTTTTAAGCTCATTCGACTTTAGTCATTTGTCACAATGGACGTAGGTATAGGTATTTGAATAATTGCCGTGCACGAACGACGCCATTACTGACGAAAATGCAAATGAGTATAGTACGGAGACGGCCAGCGTGTGAACGCCATCGACTCAACGAGCAACAGGGCCTGTCTCGCAAGTTAGTACGAATCGTTTCTGAGTGGGGATTGAGTCAAGATTTGTTCTAACTGCTCAAAAAGCGATTTTGAATTTTAGCACCACCATCAACCTCCACTCGCTGCTGGAAAGGCCTCGTGGTTGTTCGTGGCACGTGCCACGTAAGGTACATGGCAGAATTTGGTACCGCAGAGTTTTGAACTAGGTGCTGCAGGGCGACTAATTGAAATGCAATGCTTTTATTCTAATGCTGTAAAATGCAACTCGAAGGAAAGATAAACTTTTACTGATATTTGCCTCTTTTATTTGGTATTATAGGAGAATTAAATAGTTTAATAAACAAGGCCTTAAAATTCTCTATTGCAATAAACTTGTTAAAGTTGAAAAATTCGCTCAGTTTTCTCTCACAAAAATGGGCTATGAAATAAGTATGTTTCACGTTAATTACGTTCTTTACGTTTAAATTAAAACTGTTTTAGATTTATTTAGAGATCGAAATTAAAGTAATGGCATTTTATATCTTCAATTAATGCTAATAAATTGGACAAAATTTATTGTAATAATTATATCAAAAAATTATATTCTGAAAAACTGTTTTTACAAATGATTTTTGATTCAAGGTTTAACTTTTTAAGAATTTTAAAAAATAAACCTATTTTTCATGAAACTATTGAGTTCAAAGATTTATTTCCAACTTTCTTCAAATAAAATATTATGTACATTCTTTATTTGTAAGCTATTTGTACTGCTAATCTATTAATTATTCAAATTTTAAATTACTTTATTCTATTTTGAAATCCGTCGCCCTAATGCACCTTCTGAGACAGTGCGTTTCTACATCACGAGATACCTCCCTTTCATTTCAGAAACCGACCACCACCGAAGCTGAGTAGAGAACTGGTGGTAGAACTCAAACATGTGGTGATCGGAGCAAAAAGAATTTATAAAGATGCATCTATTATAAAACGAACGTGAATGAATAAATTCCAGAGCTTTCTGTCCATACAAAACTACTCAAGCTGCGATTCGGTTTGATTTTTCGTTTCGTAGGTTTTCAATTTTCATGAAAAATAGAAAATAATTTTTGCTTTCCGAATATGTCGTTTCAAACGCATCTTCGCAGCGGAAGTCTGTAATGCATTCATGCACACTTTTAATGATCGGAAGAGCGCTAGCTAAATCATTTTCTTTTGATTGCAAACAATTCTTTCGGAACGACGATACAATTTGAGTCAAAGAGTAAAATACATTTTTTCAACATTCCAATCCCAGGTGGTGGTGGGGGGGGGGCAAACGATGAACTCGGAGAATCATTGCCCCCCCATGGCTACGGTCCTGATGGACAGGCCTGATTCGCTATAAAAGACTGTACTCAACTATTATCCTACGGTCCTTTCACAAAAAACGAGATTCTCGCTTAATATTCTACGGTGCTTTAACGAGGATCCAGGTTCTCGCTTATTGCTCTACGGTTCTTTCATAAGGACCTAGGTTTCTTTTCTACGGTTGTAGAAAATACTCAACTGTTATCCTACGTTCCTTTGACGAGGATCGAGGTTCTCATCTTATCCTAAGGTTCTTTTCTGAGAATAAATGTTAGTTTTTCATACTATAGCTCAAAACGGTACCACTTTTTCGTCACTCTTCGATCGGGTAAACTAAAGAGGAAAATGTTTATATCGGAGTTATCCTAAATCGTAGATGGAGTTGGTGAAGACGAATAAACTGAGTCTACATGAGAGGAGGAGTGAGCAACGCCAGAAGGCTTATGCAGTTAAACGGAAAGCTCTTCCGCAAGCGAAAAAAAAAGAAACTGGGTCGTCCAGGTAAATGGCAACACACATATCTGACTTCATGAAAATCGACGAGGACAAGCATCTTATCGATACAGAGAAGAATTAGATCTCACAGAGACCTACTGCGTTCAAGAATAAGACTCCGCTCGCTCGGAGTACAACGGCAGGTGCCTCACGATCCCTTATCCTTATGTTGCGTTAGCAATTGACGACTCCTGCACGCGAAGTTACTAGACTTCGTTAAATTGCTTTGCAGCTGCGATACAACCTAACAACGGCCCTTCCAAAAATGCGGAGAACCAGGATCATGTGGTGATTTCCTGATCTCTCCACCGGATCACCCCGGTTGCCGGGTATCTTTAGACCTTGGAGGCCTTTTCCTGGAACAGGAACTCTCCAGGCTGCCAAGACGTGTGCCTCACTGGGCAGAACCCATTCACCTATCTTGATAACCTTGGTCGATGAGGTGATTGAGACCACTCAGGGGTTTTCCCTCTCGAAAGAGCCCAGCTAACCTCTCTCGATTATTCTGACTGAACCCCTTGTAGAAGATAATTTACACGAGCTGGCCCAGGACAACCGAAAAGCCCTTCTCCCGAAAAAGTCCTGCGGCCACGAGACTTGGGAGCTACCTAACATATCGCTTTTCCATGGCAAACCCCGGTTACATCCTTACGAGGCTCCCCGAAAAAAACAAGCCCGAAAAGGCTAAAATCGATCATTGTGCCACCCCAGAGAAGATTCCGCAAATTAGATCCTTCACAGTATAAACCTTTTAGTGGAACCGTACCAAAACAAGCTCGCAGGAATTTGTTCTTGAAACATTTTCTGATGCCACAATTCATATATTGCAAAATAAAGTACAACTTTTATTTTTCACTATTACTTTATTATTTGTTTCTTATTTTGCATTATTTTAAATTCTCATTAACCCTAAAAAGTACATCATTTCCAAATATGCATTAATTGAAACAGACGTAATTGAATTGCATTTTTTATAATAAAAAAAATGCGCGTCCTATGAAAAAAGTCGATTTTATTATTGAGCATTTTATTGCATCTCGTGTCATTTTTCCATAAATTTTATTTTTTATTTTGAACCTTATTTTTTACGCTGAAAAAACATCAGGAGAATTGCAGATGGTAAGCCATTTCGAGCGCAGCCAACACTAAAATGGATATCCTGTAGTGGCTGTTCTTCTGAAAATCAACTTATTATTTTTTAATATGATGATACAGGATAAAGTTTAATGTAAAAGTTGAGCTTCTTGAAGAGACCAAACAAAAGGTTCCTTCTCACTAACATTCCTCTTTCTACTTGAGGATCATAAATGACTTTTTACACCTTGTTAACTGTCAGAATGCAATACAACTCTGCTGTGAAAAATTACACATTTTTCATGGTACTCATAAAACAGTTGTAAATATCTGGTTTTCACTTCGTTTAACTAATGTCGAGCGAGGGGTTTGATACCGTGTATGACTGCTTACACTTTATGATATCGAGTGTCTGAATCTAAACGCGACAGTCGGAAACCGGCTGTGCTAGGGAAGTAGGGTTTTTTCAGTGTTCCTCTCCCTTAGCCAAATGTTCAGGAAAATGCGAGTTTCAAGTTTATTATTATTAAATCGACTAACCAGTATCATATGTCTAAGAAACTACCAGACCCAAGAATTCTTCATTAAAGAATATATACATCGGCGATTTCATGTCAATCGGGCCACCTAAATGTCTCGTGAAAGAGTTTTTTGTTTGTCACCAAATTTGGCACAGATTATCTTTAACATGTGTACTTGGAATGGAAGCTTCTAATGTGTTCCCTAAGGGTTTACATATTTCTTACACCTTCTTCTCTATTCCTTTACATACCCTCCACACACTTGGTGGTGGAAGGGGGACCTACAATTTAAGGTTGGTTCCGAACCACCAAGAGCAACAGCTTTAAGTACTTGGAGAAAACCTTTTTCTCTAGAGGTACCGGTCCCACGACTCTCCGGAGATGAACAACTCCCTTGCTAGGCTAGTGTTCACCGTATGGGCCACCGAGACTCTTCCAGACTGCGAGGCGAGAATCGAACCCGCAAGCCGAAGGAGTGGGTCCAAAGCCTACGACCATGGTCCCACTTTAACATGTGTACTTTCATCTCAAATTTTTTCAGAATTGCTTTTTTTGTTCTTTCAAAATAGCGGACCAAAATATATCAAAAACGTGATTTTTTAAACGGTCTCCAGGTATACGATTTTTAAGGTCGAAAAAATAATGAGAAACCCTAGAATAGTATTCAATTTAATATTTTTGGTGTGCTGGCAATAAGTAAACTACTAAAATGCTAAATTTCGAAATGGCGGATTACAAATGGAGTCCAATATGGCGGAGAAAAAAATGTTGTATAATAACAACAACAACGCCAACTCACTCTTTTAAACGCGAGGTGTAATTATGTTCGAGCGCGAAGCGCGAGATTTAACCGTCGCGCGCCCTAGGCTACATCATACTACATCAATTATTTAAGGGGGTTTTGAGTACGCTTAATGCGAACATGAGATTAGTTTTAAAAATTATTTTGTTTAAACAATCTGTTTAAACAAATTACTGCATAAGAAACATTTTTATGCATAAAAATGTCAGAATTAGAATCTATGTAAAAAATTGCGTACGACATAGTATTGAAACTAATGTCATATTCAAACGCATTGCATATAAAGTTTCGTATAACATATTCAATTATTTATAAGAGAGATAACAACTCCCCACATTCCACCGGGTTTAAAATGTCATGAATATCATTCATGCCTGCGTTTTTGTTTTAATTTTTTTTAATTTTTCGTATTTTTTTGCGATTTAAAAGATTTTTTTAATCACTTTTTTTTACATGTTTTTTATACTTCTAAAGTTGAGAATCGAAGTGCTTCAAATTGCTTCGATGCGTTTAAATATACCATAAGTTTCAATACTATGTCGTACGTAATTTTCGACATAGAATCTAATTCTGAGATTTTTTATTTCAAAAATGTTGTTTATCCAAAAATTTGTTTAAACAAAATAATTTTGCAAAAATAATCGCATGTTTGGGTTAAGCGTACTCAAATCCCCCTTAAATAATCCCAAAATTAGTGAATAATGCAATAATTTGTTTAAGCAAATTTATTAAACGAATTAATTTTGAAAAAGCAATAGCAAATTTGGAATCACCTTTGCCTCAAACCCTTAACACTACCGAACATGAATACGATATTACGATATTACAACGTACGTTACATACAAATAAATAAATTTATTTTTTGGTCAATAGTTTAAATCAGTCATTTTAAAATTTCGCATTTTAGTAGAATCTACTCAAATGCGACTTGACCGGTAAATGACCGGGAATTTTATTGACCGGGGAAAGACCAGGAAATGACCGGGAATTTACTTTTGATCACAGTGAAACTCAAGGTTTCATTATTTTTATATTTTTGGTTAACTTAGAAAAGTGAGTTTTACTTTATCTATAGTCACAGGTCATATGAGTGTATTTATTAGGTTACGTTCCGATTTTTCCTTAAGGCGCGGTGTTTGCGAGGGAATTATATCTACATGTGCGCTATGTCACCGTGCACTCCGTGTTTTTCGGTGGGTCGGAGCTCGAAGTATAGGGACGCCAACCGTTCGTTACTTACGCCGAAAGAAATTCCCTAGTCGGCGCACATATTATAGTGTATTTCTCTTCGGATACTTAACCATGGGTTGGCTGCCTGCCTTCCGAGCTATACATATGTATAGCCCCCATGATAGAAAGCAACATGTAAACAAGAACGGACAGGCACGAACAGGTAGCTCAAAGATTTTGTCCATTTTATCTGTGATTATAAAAAGTGAGTCATAATTTTAAAAATAATGGTAACTAATATCTCGTGCAGTGCATCTCTTGACGGACTAAGTCAGGTTAGTTTATCTACTTTATGTCAATTTAGAAAAACCAATTCAGAAATAAATTAAAAACAAAATTCACTTTCTTCAAACTCAACACTTGCATCAAAACAAACAAACAGAACCTCTGTAACTTACGTCAATTTGACAAACTTTCTCACTCGCAAACTTTTCCATGTATAGGAAGAGGACAATTGCGCACCTACGCACTCAAATCTAAGATCTTCCTGTAATTTACATACCATTTACGGTAATGTTTCTATTGTCAAGTGGGGAAACGGAGTTAGGTCTCCTTATTATTCCTCCGTGGAGCGAGCACCATTTAGTTTTGGCCAACTTCTAGCTTCATCTTGTTCAATTCGGCGAGCAAGACTTTTATGGTGCTAACTTCTCGGTTAGCTTTTTATTATGTATATTTTTGGTTAGGTACCATCAAGTCGTGTCCTATGCGTTGACATCCTACCGTTAGGACGTCTCGATATGTTTAGAAAATTTTTTTCTTTTTTTTTATCACACTGAAGTTCTTTATTTTTTCATTCTTCTATCTCTTGATGCTATAAGAGATTATTGTTGACTCCCGATGTAGCAATGGTTCGAATACCGAGTGTCACGAGCTACAACTCAACTTATAAGGTAGAGTTTCCTTGGACTACAGAAGATCTTTGCAAAACCAAAGCCTTTTGTACTGTGAGCAAAAGAAGTATTGACATAAGTTCAATGGGCAAAACAGCTCTCAGAAGTCATGACAAAGGAAAGAATCACGTTGCAAAATTATTACATCAAAATAATAGCCTTAAAATAGATTACTTCTTATCACGACCAAGTAATTTAGAAAATAAGGCTAAAGCATCTGCCTCTTTTTAACAAGCCTCGCATCAAGGTAAATTACTTTTCATGTTATTATTTCTATTAATATTCAATTTTTTTTATGCTTAATTTCAAATGTTAATTTTTAAATACTGGGCCCTCAAAATTTTCAGAACTCAATACAAACTCAGAAGGAGGTCAGACTTTTTTTAGAACTCAACAGAGATAAAGAAAAACCCTTCTGATAAAACTGTTGATTCAAGCTCGCTGTTTAAAAATTCAACCCCAGCAAATGTGATGAAAAATTTCTTGATGAAGGATAGTGTCACAATGTCAGAAATTATTTGGTGTTTAGTGACAGTAATAAAGCACTATTCTTTCCGAGGCGCTGCTGAAGCTGTAGATGTTTTTCCTGCAATGTTTCCGGATAGCCAGATAGCAATTAAAATGAAACTGCATAGAGATAAAATAGCATATACCATTGTGCACGGCCTAGCACACCATTTCCAAAAAGTGCAAAGAGAAACTTTAGAATTTTGCAGTCATATTGTCGTAGGGTTCGATGAAAGTTTGAACAAAGTCGCTCAAAAGAACAAAAAATGGAATAATGGAAGCAATTGGTGCTAAAAATTTGATTAAAACACTCCAAATATCCATGGATGGTCCTAATGTCAATTTTAGCATGATTAAAGACTTGAAAAAAGAAATTGCATCACAATATCCCGAAAATCCCATTCTCCCGGACTTGGGCAGTTGCGGTTTGCATCTTGTGCATGCAAGTTTTAAAGCAGAAATGCAAAAAACAGAGTGAGGCATCAGCATATTTCTAAGTTGTTTATATCTACTTTTTAAAAATGTTCTGTCCCGCCGTGGGCATGATACTGAAGTAATAAAATGTGATATATTTCCGCACAAATTTTGCGAAATTAGATGGGTGGAAAATGACAAGGTAGCCAACAGGGCTTCTGTGATGTTGCCAGACTTGCGTGTTTGGGTGAAGAATGTTGAGGAACAAGGCAAGAAAAATCCTCTCAACAATAATCAGCACAGTTTTAAAGTTGT
The DNA here is from genome assembly GCF_010883055.1 of Belonocnema kinseyi. Taxonomy (NCBI): domain Eukaryota; kingdom Metazoa; phylum Arthropoda; class Insecta; order Hymenoptera; family Cynipidae; genus Belonocnema; species Belonocnema kinseyi. The sequence continues at coordinate 51,900,844 of NC_046659.1, read as the reverse complement.
ATCTGATTTTGTAAAAGACAAATTCGTTGAAGCTAAACTGGAGTTCTTTATGTCTACTACGTCTTTAGTGGAAAAATTTCTTAGAGAGTTTCAATCTGACGCTCCTCTGGCACCATTCTTGTATGGAGACCTCACACGTTTGATGGCTACGATTATGGAACGATTTATAAAAACTGAGGCCTTAGAAAAAGCTACTTCCGTGAAAGTTGTTGACGTAACTGAGCCTGAAAATCTTCTCCCTGTACGTGATGTGGATATGGGTTTCGCAACAAAAGGCGCTCTAAATACTCTTATCAAGAAGGAAGTTGAACCTGAACGAATTAAGAATGTTAAAACTTACGCTCTTCAGTGCTATATTGCTATGACACAAAAACTCATGGATCGCAGACCTGTGAAGTACAAATTGACCAAATGTATTTCTTGTTTTGATCCTACCGTAATTTTGGATAGTGCTTCAGTGGCTGGAAGGCGCCTAACATCCTGCTTAGACATCCTGAGCATAAAAAATAAATGGGTTCTAGGATCAGCAGCACACAGAATTAATATTGAATACAAAGATTTACGCAACTTACCTGGAACCAGTGAAGCTTTAAAAGCTTTTGATCGAAAGGCATCCCGACTCGATCATTTTTGGATGAAGCTCATATCAGATTACGGAAAAGAATGCTCAGATTTATCATCATCATTAAAAATGATTTTTATCTTATCGCATGCTAATGCCGAAGCCGAAAGAGGATTCTCCATTAATGAAGATTGTTTGATTGAAAACCAAAGAGAAGAAAGCCTGATAGGCTTACGAGTTGTGCATGCTAGTGTCAAAGCTGCTGAGGGTGTCAAATCGTTGCCAATAACAAAAGATTTGATTCATGCTGCGCGTCACGCTCATTCTCGCTATATTGAATTAAAGAAGTCTAAGGAGACAGCAAGTGAAAGAGAATTGGTACAAGAAAATGAACGTAAACGGAAAAAACAGGATATTTTACAGCCTCAAGCTGAAAAGCAGAAAATCGTGAAAGAAGCTACAGCACAGTCAGCATTGATCCAGTAAGAGCTGAATCTTCTGACTCAGACTAGGAAGAAGAAATCTTAGATTTTTTAGAATATCTGCTTTTACTCTAATGAATTTCTAATTTATTTTTGTTTAAAAGTACTTACTCTTGTTGCTTTTATTACAATATTTTATTACATTAAGAAACAAATTGTGATACCAAATTATTTGAAATGGAATAAACATATTTTTTCACGTGTAACAATCATTTGATGCTCTTAAATTAAAACTTAGAAATTTTAACAATTTTATCCTGAAAACCCCGAGAAATGACCGCTTTCTTTTTATTGTGAAAAAAACCTTATGTGATTTGAAGAATGTAATCTTCCTTG
>NC_046659.1:51874174-51899364 GCF_010883055.1 Belonocnema kinseyi | reverse complement strand
ATACTTTATCAGCGAAAGAATTTTTTTTTCAATTGTAAGAAAAACATTTTGCAATTTTTTCTCTGTTGTGTTACAGGATGTTTAGAATAAACGTAATAAATTTGCGGCAAATATGAATATTTTAAGTTTTAGTTGACTGGGAAAATTGAAAAACTTGACCGGGAAAAACCGGGAAATGACCGGGAATTTAAAATCGTCCGCAGAATCGCCACCCTGGTAGTTTATTCATTGCCAGGAGCACCAAAAATATAAAATTGAATAATAACCTCGGGTTAATCGATGTTTTTTTTCACCTTAAAAATAATAATAATCTGTGCCAAATTTGGGGAAAACCAAAAACCCGTTTACGAGATATTTAGGTGGCCTAATTGACGCGGAATTGCACGGGATATCCCCTGGAAGCCCCCTAAAGTTCGTACCCTAGAAATTATGTTTTGGCTATAAATGCTAAGTATTTTTACCGGCTATGAAACAAAATCGTTAAGCCCACTTGTAAAAAAAAACTCAAAATTTATTGTTTTTATCATTGCATATTTTTTCCATCGAAGCAATATGTAAAGTTTTCTCTTGTATAAACCTTGAATTGTATACATTTGGCCAATTTACGGCATCCCTATAAGAGAAGAATATACCTGCGTCTTAGCCCTTAATCTACCTTTCTTCGCTGAAGCGGCTGCACGTTGCAAATTCGAGTTGCGCGAGGTTTCCCGGAGGAGCTTAGTCAATAGGGCCACATAGCGTCGTGATATTGCACAATATATTTAAATTGAACGGAGTCATTCGCTCTATGATGCCGATATCGACTCAAGCAAATAATAGGATTCTCTCGTAGCTTTCCCCCCTGAGAATAGAACAAGGAAGAGGCTACCCGTAAGCAGGCCCGAGGATTACTTTCGTGGAAGGTCGAACATTAAATCACTACCTTTTAGTTCCGGTATTCTCGGGAGTATGCAACAGATTGAAAAAAAATATTTAAAAAGGATAAATCGATAAAGAGAAGAACAGTATTGTGTGCCGGAGCCGATACATTTTCCTCTACACGAACCTGCACAATAAGCTGGACAAGTAATCTGGACGGATCCTGTGCAGGATCTTGGCGAAGATGCCTGTACATGTTCCTGAAAATTAAAATGTGCGCAAGCTAACTTTTGAATGATCCTGTACAGGTTCCTGCATAGAGTGAATTGAGACGCGGGTTCATGCACAGGAATCTGCTCAGGATTCTGTGCATTAACCTGCACAGGAACTAATAAGCGAGAGTTCGCTAGTGGCTTCGCTCTCTCAATAGTGAGATGACATTGGATTTCTGTAAAGGACCCTATACGTGTTTCTGCACAATAACCAGAGCCACAATTTACTTTGCAAAAGGAGCCTGTTCGTGGCCATTCAAAGATTCGTTTTTCTTTGCAGAATCGTGTGCAATCTCCTTCGCCAAATTCCTGCACAGAAACCGTCAAGATTACTTTTACACCTTCGTGTACAGGTTCATATACAGAAACATTTGCAGGATCCTCCATAGTTCCTTTGAAGGAATTTTCGGCTGGGACGGCATCGCGGTAAGTGTCTTACTGATAAGACATGCTAAGAATATAGATGGTGTAGTCGTTCTTGCTGATGGCGATATGGTGGCTGATGAAGTGATAGAGGGGAGCGTTAGGTAAATTATGGGCTACGGAGCGTGGTAATACGTGTTTTTTGTTATTAAAAACACTTGCATTTTGCATCCGAAGAAAGCTTCTACGTTAATAATATTGATTGGTGTCCCCTATCTTTTTACATTTTGAAAAATGTGTGATATAACTTTCTTAAATCATAAGTTTCTGGTACATTTCATGTAAAGCTTAAAAAGCAAAAAAAAGGTCACATTTTCGAACAATAAAAAAATATTCTAGAATATACATCCTACATGAAAGCCGTATGAAAATAAATACAAACAGATTATATTATCTTTCAAACTAAAAAAAATGGATTCTACTTTTGACATCACAGAATTTATAGTCTCTTCTAGCAGAATACTTTTTGTGAAATCTTTTTAAAAATTGAATTATCGAATTATTATAACTGTTTTGTTTCAGTGCAGGAACCCACTGATTTTCTCATTCACTAATGTCATACGGAACCCTATTTATATTACTAAAAAAATATCGAATAAATATGCGTATTTGTCTGTGTGTGACGTGCCGCAAGGAAAGGGACCTTAAGTTTAAAAAAGTCCAGCCCCACCACTTTCTACGCATATTTCTGTTCTGTTTCCATGTGACTCGAGAGGTCTGACTCGCTGAACGCGGAGCGAGAACGTCTAGGGCAATGTTATGGCGGTCGCCTAATCTAGGGTTCGTCTAGAGTTAATCTAGCGGCGTCTAGCATGTTTTTTTTGCAGCCAGGTATCGCATTGATTTGTTTAGGGTTCGTCAAGTGCTCATTTAGCGGCGTCTAGTAAGTTTTAACTGCAGCCAGGTATCGCACTAACGATCAACAGATTTATTACTCTCTATTTTACCCTACTGAAACTTCCCAAATAGATTCCTGTATAGAAACCTACATAGGATCCTTTATAGGAACCTACATAGGAACCTATATGTTTCACCTATAGGTGCCACCTATAGGAAATGACATAGGATCCTGTATATTTTTCTCTATAGGACCATATCCAGGTGCGCAGTAGTATTCTATGGCGGCTGCGCAGACGTTTTTTTTGGTCCTCCAGGAGCATCTAGAGATATACATACCATTAGGTATTATGAGGTAATATTAGTTAGGTACCATTAAGTATCTTAGTAGGGAGGATCCTATACAGGTACTTATATAGGATCCTACGCAATTTCCTATAGGTGGCATCTATAGGTGAACCATATAGGATCCTATGTAGGTTCCTATATAGGATCCTATATAAGAGTTTTCAGTAAGGTATACTAACGCGCGACCTAATTCTCGTTTTATTTTCGGCATTCAAGGAGCTCCCCTTGCAGCATATCAAAATTTTGTTTAAAAAATTAGCCCTATGCGAATTTCGAACTAAATGATGGATAATGATCAAATATTGCCAAAGAACTGTATACAAAATTTTGAGGTTCTGTTTTTTTTAAGTTTTTGCAAGCGCGCAGTATGATTTTTTCATTTGTTATGCGATATTGATCATTAAATGTTAAGTAGCTCCGAGAATACTTATGTTACAAAAAAAGTTAGTTTCAGAATCAGTGCTTTAAAATACATGAGAAGATACTAAGATAAGAAAATAAGTGGACATTTTTGAAACCAAAAAAAAAGTTTTAGTGGTGCCGGAAAGTTTTTAAAACTATAGAAATCAATAATTGTTTGAAATTTACTCATAAGTATAAAAATTATATATTTTTTGGTACTATTTCAGGTATCAAGTAAGAATATAAAATTGAAAATTATGAAAAAAATTCCTGCTGAATAAAGGAATTAATTTTTAAATAAGGAATAATAAATTTCTTGCTTTCCGCTAGATTCAAATTTCTTTTAAAGTTAAAAAATCTGTTGCCTCAAACTTATTTATTATTGACATGATGATAACTTATTCTTTTTTCTTATTTAAATAATAACAAATACATATATGGCAGCATGTGTGTGTATTGAGTCCTTTGTAATTAAAGTGAAGTTAAATTTTTTTTTAATATTTTGAATTTCTATTTTAGGAAATATATTCTTCATTTAAAACTGAGTAAAAAAAGTATGATAAAATAATTGCTATAAATTGAAAACTGTGCGTTTTATGAAGGTTTTCCTATAGCAAAAAATTATTTTTTCATCATTGATGTTATTAAAGCATTTTTGCACTTTACTTTTCTTTATTATTTATTATTTTTAGATCGCTTTTAGGCGTTTGAAATACTTTAAGATAATAAGTATTGAGTCCTTTTTTAAGTAAGTGGAACTTAATTTGTTATTTCACATATTTTAAATTATTGCCTAAGAAGTGTTATTTGGAACTAAAAACTTAGAGATTATTCTATAAAAGAGTTGGATAAATTTATAAATGCGCATTTATGGAGGTTTTTGTATGAAAGAAAATCGTTCTTTGTCATCAAGTTTATTAAAGCATTTTTGCACTTATAATTTATTTAGTGTTTAATACTTTTGAATATTTTATCAATGTTTTAAATATTTAAAGAAAAAAAGCATCGAGCCTTTTTTGAAATAACTAAAACTGAATTCACAAATCTTTCTAAATAAAAAATGGTCTATTAAAGTCTCTACAAAATGTTTAATTTGCCTTAGAACTACTTAATTATCATCAGAAAGATGTTTAAAGAAACACTGAGTTCAACAGCTTTTAGTTTCAAGGCGGTTGGGGCTCACCATACTACTTGGTACGAGCACAGTGGTCTGGAATAGGAATTTACTGTTCATAATCGCCCACAGGTCGTATTTCTTAACCGATTTAAAAGTTTTTTTTTTAGAAATGCTCAGCAATTAATTTTTTAAGAGAATTGTGGTTTGCTTTTTTAAAATTTTTTTACAGAGCAACAATATATAAACAAATATAGTGACAAAATTGTCCATTTTAGATTTGTGACTTTTTATCTCAAAAAAAATACAGATAGAAACTCACTATCAGCCTGAATTATTGCACATGCATTTATAAAACATACCTAATTTTAATAATATTCAACTTAATTATTATAAACAGTTTCTATAAACAAATTCTTTATAAACGAGTTTTTCTCATAGCTGAATTGATTTTTCTGAACAAAAGTGATTCACAATAGTCTTTAAAGCCATTTATATACCTTAAGCTTTATCAAACATGAACAATATAGATTGTTTATAACAATTTAGTTAAACAAGTCTCCTAATCGTCCGTTTCCTCGTAGAAAAAAAAATGTTTTTTTCTTCAATAATTATTAGAGTGACATTTATTGCGGTGACTAACCAACGAAATTAAATAAAGAATAATTTATATGATTTTTATAAACAATTTTTTTTATCAATACTATGATTTATTTTTTTGACATGCAAAAAGGATGGTTTTCCACTGAAATTATCCGACAATAAACTAACAGTGATTCCAAAATTGTGTATGGGACATTAAATATTAATTTGCGTAATTGTTAATAACAATTTTAAAACAATGCGTGACAATCTGCGGTCGGTCGTAGAAAAAAGTTATTTTTTCTTCAATCATTTTTGTGATAATCTTATTTTTGTTATTGAATCAATGCAAAAATTGATACTTATAATAATAATGAGATTATTGTAAAAAACCAAAAATAAATAAATTACGGTTGAGAACTCGAATCATTTTTAGATTCGAATTGTTCTATTAGTTCATCGAGTTCTTGATCAAGTTCAACTTCAACTTTTTCCCATTCAGGCTTCAAGGATCCAATGAAAAGATCTGAGGACTCAGGGAGTTTGTGAATTAAGTCGTGCATAGTATGCAATCGAGAGATTTTTCGTTTGTTGAACTGTCGAATGTACTTGATATCCTTCTTCCTTCGGAATACATGCCAATTGGCAGCATGAACTTCTCCATAACTTTTCCACCATGTAGCAGTATTTTATGAACTGAAGAAGGCATGTTTCTGAACATTTTAATGAGTTCTTTATTTACTCCAGTTATTTCTGACACTTGATCAACATTCGAGAAAAACCTACGAGCCGTATTACCACAATTAGAGTTGCTAGATCCTTGACTTGGTTGATCAATTCTTAACCCCATCTTCTTTTGAAATTCGTTGCAAATTCTTTTCTTAGCTTCTTTCATCATTTCTTTATCTTCTTTCTCGCATATGCTTCATTTGCAGATTTGTAACCGATAAGCAATAAGTAGTACACACTTCATGAATCTAATCCAGGCATGCAAAGTGAAAAGACCAATTTCTAAGCTGGATACAATTTCTTTCTTCTGCTTTACACGCTCTAGACCATTCATTGGTGATGGTGTCGTTTTGCAAATGTAGCAAGTAGAAGATGATGGAGTATCAGTGAGAGCTGTACAAACTTTTCCATCCAACATAGTTAGCTTCATTTCTGTTGTCACTATATATACACCATTAGTCGTAGTAATTGTTGTGGGTCTAAGCTTCTAAACTTGTATTTTAATATTTTCGATTTCGTTAATTCCTTTGTTTCCTTTGCATATTTAATCATGATAGATATACAACGTTTTGGTGAGGAACTATGAGGAATCATCCAAACTGTTTCTCCCGTGTGCTTTACCCTCAACCATATTGGCACCATTGATGCTGTGAAAAAAGGGTCATCGGTCAAATCTTCGTTATTAAACTTCTGATTGTATTTTGCATCAGTTGACAGTCCATCGATGCCATATTTAATTTCAAAGTCCAAATAAGTGATCTTTAATCTATTCTTTGAAATCGGAAGGCATAAATTCGGATATTTAAAAAGACGTTGAATAGTGTGATCAATAAGAGACTGAATCTACACCATGGCTCCTTCTTCCGATATCTGAATAATTGAAGGATAACTATCTTTTTTAATCTCTAATACATTCACGTATGAAGGATAAAAGTCAGCCTTTATTTCTTTGGCCTGTAAGTGAATAGTATTATATTGATACTTTGATAGTCTGACCTGTTGCATTAAAGCTAAAGCTTCTTCTGAAGAGTATGGCACATATGATTCAAAGTCAGATTTACCTGAAATGTTTAAATTTTCAGTATCGTCAGCATTCAAAAGAACGACTAGCATTTGCAATTTTTCTTCCACTCTTTCGTAAACTTCGCAGAGATGCATCCTGTATCTCAGCAGCCGTAAAACTCTCTTCAATGGACATTAATTTTCGTCTCTTTGTCGCAGCAGAAGCATCTTCGAATTTTGTATCCGAACTTTTTCTTCCTTCTTTTGATTTTATCCCGGAAAAAGTAACAACGAAGTCAGTTTTTAGCCACTTTTCGAACCTCTTTTTAAACTGACTTTTTGTACTTAAACATTTTTTCTGAAATATAGGTGAAAAATACAAATTCAAATGATTAGCTACTATTTCTAGATGCCCAGGATCAAGATTGTACTCAGTTTGCATGAAACTTAACAAACCTTGCACGTCAGTACTCTCATTGGCAATAAGAGAATCACTAAGGACCTTCTTACCTATCTTGAGAGTATCCATTTTTTATTAGAAATAATAATACAAACAATTGAAATGTACAAACCTGCAGAAGATATTTTAAAATGACGTTAAAGCAAATCATATAAAGATAATTTCAATGCAGCCTCTCTCAGTTATATAAACGAAAATTATGATTTCTCCTGCGAGAACGCGTGCGGGAGATACCCACCTAGCGGTGAACCTGGAACTGTACTTTTTAGATGAGAGTCACTTGTTCTTCATTTGTTTTTCATGAAGTTACGTACAAAACAAATGAAAGATAAGTGACTTCTGAATACGCAAGTACAGCGTTATTGCACCTTATTTTCACTTGTTCCTCATTTATTTTTAAGGAAGTTGCATAAAACAAATGAAAGATAGGTGACTTCTAATTTCCCATATCTAATTTTGGAATCACTGTTAGTTTATTGTCGGATAATTTCAGTGGAAAACCGTCCTTTTTGCATGTAAAAAAATAAATCATAGTTTTGTTAAAAAAATTGTTTATAACAATCATATAAATTATTCTTTATTTAATTTCGTTGGTTAGTCACCACAATAAATGTCACTTTAATAATTATTGAAGAAAAAAACATTTTTTTCTACGAGGGAACGGCCGATTAGGAGACTTGTTTAACTAAATTGTTATAAAGAATCTATATTGTTTGTGTTTGATAAAGCTTAAAGTATACAAATTATGACTTTTATGAAAAACATTAGCAACTAGCGTGAAATAAACGATAAGCTAAAAAGGTCAATTTTGTCACTATATTTGTTTATATATTGTTGTTCTGTAAAAAAAATTTAAAAAAGGCAAACCACAATTCTCTTAAAAATTAATTGCTGAGCATTTCTAAAAAAAAACTTTCAAATCGGTTAAGAAATACGACCTGTGGGCGATTATGAACAGTAAGTTCCTATTCCAGACAACTGTGCAACGCTGCCTTGCAATACTGGGAACAGATTTTGACACCGAGATCCAAGTGCTTCGATAGCAAAGTAGTTAGAGCGCGCGGTTAGGACAAACTAGTTTAGGTAGTTTAGGTAGGCTTCGAATCCTCGGGGAGTGCGACTTTTCAAAGCGGTTGAGCATGCGAATGTGTGTGAGTAACTGTGTGTGCGAATTATATAATTTAATAATTCAAAAAATGAAGGTTATATGGCAATAATTTTAAGAATGTTTTTTCTTCTTTTGTTTAGAAATCGTGTTTTGAATTTTCATAAACTGTCGCTTAGAATTTAGATTGCTTGTCTGAAAGAATCTTCTTAAGTACAAATTAAGTTAACTTGAAATACTACTCTATTGTTCCGATAATACATACTCTTAGATTAAGAAAATATATTTTTGGAGTGTATCAGAAATAATTTCTTGGAAAAAACTATGTTCTGCATTTAAATGTATTTTTATATGAAGTAATACAATAAAGTTCCAGAGCATAACACTAATTTCACAAAATAAAATGTATTAAAGTTAGAAAGAATATTGATTGGTACCTTATTTTGTATGCGTTCCTAGATTCACACTATACGATGCCTAGATGATCACTAGACGCTTCCTAGATGCCCACTAGGCGCTTCCTAAATGCCCACTAAATGCTTCCTAGATTCACACTATACGATCCCTAGATTTGCACTAGACGTTTTCTAGATGCCCACTAGAAGTTCACTAGACGCGTACTACACACATGTATAGATATTAATAGGGGCGGCTTAAGAAGAATTTACCGTTCTACTGCTTACCCTATAAAAAGGGACTGAGGATGGCGACCCTTGTGACTCTAGGAGTCGTCTTGCTATAATCTAGCAAGGGGTAAATTCTAGATAATGATGTGTTCCTAGACGGTATCATCTAGAACTCGTCTAGATTTCCGGTAGGGCTTGTAGTGAAAAATTCGCCTGTTAACCCCAAGGTTCCTTTCCTCGTGGCACGTCACATCTAAACAATAAAGAATCTATACATTTTCTCTAAATAAGGATTTTAAACCTTGAATAAAAAATGCGATCTCTAATAAAGGTCAACAAAAAGCAGCCTGCTACAAGAAACTATAACTGATGTTCTCGAAGACCTAGAATCGAGTAATTTTTTAGTTTTCAAGATAATTTAATCTAACCTAATTTATTTTAAGACAACTTTCATATAGTATGTATAGAGTGCATGATATGCACCAAAAACGTGGAATAAAAAAACTGATGTCTTTCACACACTTTACAAAATCTAAAAGTGAGGGGAAAGTGAATCAATATTAAGGACGTAGAAACTTTTTTTGGATGAAAAATTTAATGTTTTTATCTGAGAAAACTTTACTTATTACTTGACCCTTTCGACAAAAATAGCACAAATTAATCAAAAATAACAAATATCGTGTTATTTCAAAAGGGCCTGAAAGTGATTGAACTTTAAATAAAAATTTAAATTCCAACCTGCTTTTTAAGTGAAACTTCGTTTTTTGGAGACGTGTTCCGGAACAAAAGATATCGCAATTCAAAAAGGGCTTAAAAGCTGGTAAAAATACGGAATTTAATACCAAATTAAATCCTAAATCATCCAGTGGGCCTGGTTTCTATCAGGCTCCGTGGAACACTGCATAGCATGCTGGTGTGGAGACACTAGCGATCTCGGTGGTAATCCTGCTCTAGAGTCAATTTTTGCTCACTATCGATTTTTCTAGCTCTTTGACAGTACCTAGTCATTAGAATTAGTCAAGATGGTGAAAAAGTAAAATAACGTCGGGTGCAGCCGCGACTCCGTTATAAAGTGTTTCGATTCTCGCCGGAGATCTTGGAAATCTTTTAAGAATCTTCGTGATTCCTGAAAAGATTCTTAAGAGACTGTCAGAGAGTCAGAGCTTTAACGAGCCTTTCTTGCGCCCCTTGCTAGCTGATAACTTTGCGCCCTCCTCCCCAAAAAAGGAAAATAGCGTCACGAATGCTAATATTTAAAAATATTTTTAAATTAATTTATTTGTGGAATTGCGTACCTGGCGGTATCTCCCAGTGCGGATGTACCAACGGCACCACCCTAGATAAGGCTTTGGAATTTTTTTTAATCGATGAAGTCACAGAGATAGCTGGAATCTCAAATCGCTAATACTGATTTTCAAAGATTCTGGGATCACGGAATTTAAATGACTTCAGCAGTGAATAACTCTTCGTTGAAAAGGTTGCGAAATCCTTTTTTGGAATTGCATGTTACCCACATTGCCTGTTTAATAAAAACATTATTTAAAATTTAAGTAAACATAATATTTATTAATTTCATGTTAGAATATGTAATTCTTTTTCCAGTTGTACATCTGTTTGGGGAATTATTCTTAATCCTTTGAATCGCTTTAATTCTCTTTATTTCTTTGTATTTCTTTAATTCTCAATGAAGAAAATGCATTCAGTTAAATTCCCTCTATTTCTTCTAAATTCACTGAAATTCTTCTGAATGACAATGAATCCACTTAAATCATACTGAATTAAATTTTTATTAACTATTTTAATAATTTTGATTACTTTTAATTCATTTGAATTCAGGAATACATAAAAATGACAAATAGTTCACTTATCGAGTTTTCATCAATTCCACGTTAAAAAAATTGTATTGCATTACATTTTAAAATTTATATTTTCATAGGTACATATGGGTCTTGAAAATAAAGTTGCGAAAACTCTTAAGCGAAGCCTGGAATGTGAAAAAAATCATTTGTTCACGAAGTCTCCAAAACTCACTAGTCACGGAACTAATGAAATGGCTGTTAAACATCACTCAAGTAAAAAGTTTAACATTTAAGTAATTAAATAAATGATTAGACAGAATAATTTTGTAATTACGTATTTGAAATTCTTTCTCCAAGCAGAGTCTGCTAACCTAGTTTGCAAATAGTCGATACAGTGTACAGTTTTTATTTCCATAATAAGAAACATTATTTTTGTAATATTTTAAAATTTAATCATTTTCTGAGTGATGAATTTTAAAGGTTATAAAGTGCATTACATTTTCAGAAATTGTGAAAGTTAATTTATACATTTTATTTCTAGACAATAATACGGAACTAAAATTAGCCTTCGAATGGGATAATGTTATTCAATCCCCTTTAAAATTTAATGCTGAATGCTCAATTTTCGAGCAATTTAACAATAAAGCAACCCGTCTTGAAAAGTCTTTTGAAAAGAAAGACTATGTACACGTATTGAAACAAATTGATAAAAATGAAATGGGAACGTCTTCTAGCATTGAAAATGTTTCTGAAAATAATATTGAAAATATTATTACTAGTGAAGAAGAGTTAATTTCTTCTGAGGAAAAATCTATTGTTATACGAAATGTGCAGGAAAATTCTTCATGGAAGGATTACAATGAGCAGAGTCTCCCTGGAAATAAAGAAGTTCCTTTTTCTCTTGGCGCATACTTAAAAACTCTACAAAATTCTTCAATTTCAGACAGAGTGGAAATTCCTAATACGAATAGTTGGCCTACTACTTCTCATCATCATAAAATGCGTGGACATGATTATTTTTTTATCAGTGAAGATGAAAGCATACCTTGGAAGGGTGATGAAAGTTCATCTCTAGAAGACGAAGAAAATTATTCACACAAAAATGATACTGATAGGCTATGGCATCCTTTGTATAAAGAAAATAATAATGAAGACAATAGACAAAATTTGCCCGTGAATGATAAAAATCAAAATGCGGTTAAGATGGAAAATAATATTCGTCTCGTGGATTACGATTATGATGTAGAGAGTTCTTCAGATATAGATATTATAAACCAGAATAATGACGAGATTAATTCTGAAAAAAAAAGAATTTGACTTGAAAAATGAAATTAATATTGATGAAGGATTTCAGGTAAAAGTATCAAAAGAACCTTTAAGGTCAGTAATTAATGAAAATAATTGTTTTAAGGCTAGAAGTACTGTTTGGAATCCATTATCAAGATTGAAAACTGCTGTAGTACAAGATCATGCGAGTAGCTATAAAGACTGTCGTAGGCTTACAATCCTAGATTTTAACAAACCAGGAAGAATAGTTACAAGAAGTCGTTTGAAAAAAGGGAAAGAGATGCAAAGAATTTGGGAAAAACTAAAAGATCTTCGAGTAGTGTTGGAGAGGCTTGATATTAAGCCAAAATATTGTGTTTCCAAATTTTCATAGAATGAGAAAAACAAGCAGTTATATGCAGAAAATATGCAAGCTTCAGAGGATGTGTGTCCGCCTATTGTAAGACTTAATATTAAGCCAAGGAATCGTGATTCCACAATACATGAGGGAAATGAAAAGTCTATAATTTTAGACAGTGAGATTCCAGTTGATGAGGAACCACTTATGATAGATGACAAAGCAGGCGAGGTGATTTCGCAGATCCTTAAATTGAATCCATCATCTTTGCAGGTATGCTTATAAAAATCAGGAATTTTAATTTAAAAACTCTGACTTTAATTTTATTATTCAGTAGACATGAATTTATTTTCCTAAGGATGATCATAAAGTTTATATCTTTTTGCGGAGTTTTATTTATTAACGTAAAGTGGCCTTACATTGATTTATTTTTCAGTTATTCCGTGGAAATTATTGCAGAGATCACAATGGCTTATAATAGTTGAATTTTTCTAAAAATATGGGATTAAATCTAGGATCATTCTAGTCAAGGATATTTACCGTAAATTTTTTCAATTTATTTGTATGCCAATTCTTGAATGATATGATCAGGGACTTAAAATATAAGTAAATAAGGGGGGAGGGAATAAATTTAAAAAACTTTACAAGCAGCACAACCTAAAATGCTGGTAATGCAAGGTTTAGGAAAAATTGTAGTGACGTTTCGACGACTTAAAATTATAGCAAATCTTAACTACCCTTGTACAGCATTCAAGCAGTGTTACTGCTTTGCAACATTGAAGCTACTTTATAAAGATTAAATACCTTACAGCAATCTTACCACAACCTTGCAGCAAATAATGTAAGGTTACTGTCTAAGGTTACTGTAATAATACGGGCTATCGTTAGTGGAAGACTGCGAATATTTATGAATAGTATAGAGTTGAGTAGATTCTGGGAAATTCAAGTCCTACTATTAGGCTACCGAGACTTGGTAGCAACTTCGTATACTTGCCGAAAGTTTGTAGAAAGGTTGTTGTAAATTTTCGGGTTAACACGGTTTTTCATCATCAGCTACGATGTTTAAAATCTATTACAACGATGTTGTAATAGGTAGAAAATCATGAAAATGGTGCATTTTATAGTTCGTCTTTTAATGTCGGTGTCTGTATGCAGCAACTGCAAACGTTGAACGTGACATGTTTCCCCCCTGGATGCTTTCTTAGAGCTAACATGTTACACCCCACAGGTTTTTCGTTCTCTGCTTCCCGGCGGTCTAGGAAGTTTCTTACAATACGATATGTGTTTAATAAAACCGTCTTCTGAACGACCGCCAGTAACCTACTGACTCCCAAATGTTAAGGGCATGTGGTACTTAGTTTCCCCGGCTTTTTTCGACAAAAATGAAAATTTTTAAAAACTGAATTCGTAGATGCACTAAAATATCATAAGGGTCGTCCCTAGATTCTTTCTTCAGGGATAATAACAAAAAAAATTATTGCACTAAATAAAAATTGTATGCAAATGCATTATTTTGAGGTTACGTCGTTTTTCATCTCTGCCTTTCTGATACTTTGAAAATTATTGATGAAATAAACTTTTTTGATTGGCTGCAAACAAGGTGTTCCGGGAGATTAGTTACTATTTTTATTTGTAAGTCCAAAGTTTCCGGTCAAAAGTATTGTGTAGTTTGGAAGCAACACTCGGGTGAATTGTAACACACATAACCTCAAAATATACATGCACGTTGTTAGCAATATCAAAAAAATGTTGATAAAAAACACAAAAAAAGTGTGCGGAGACGTCTGTTAGCATGTTCGCTATCATTTCCCAAATTTTGAAGGCAAAATATTTCTTATCTTAGGAAAAAAGCCGGGGGAATTTAACACTGAAAAAATCGATACTATTTCCTAAGCGCTATGCAAATTAATCACATTTTGCTAAATTAAATTTTTTTGAATTAACCTATAAAAAAAGTGTGTGGGGACGTCCGTCAGCATGCTCCCTATCATTTCCCAAAATTTTAAGACAAAATATTTATTATTTTAGAAAAAAGCCGGGGGAACCTAAAACTGGTGAAATAGACAATTTTCTAAGTATCACATGCCCTTAAGATGTTCAGTGCATTTTGCGTTCACATGGCCTGCAGCCGAAATCTCAATAGGATGAATAGATGCATGTTTCGCATTCCTCCATATTGTCTTTACTTCATGCTTTAGCTCGCTGTACTTATGGATCTTGATATCTCCACATAATCGGCACCGGTCAATCACGTATTGATATCTAACGTTTGGGGTGCCCGCCGTGGATAACAAAGTTACACACATTAGACAAAGGCAAACCAAATAAGCAGTCTCAAATTCCTTTTTAATTGCAAAGTGGAGTGGATCTCTCGATTGTAATATGCCAAGGTACCTGTTCGATTCTTCATCAGTCATCGCCTCAATCAGAGAATGATCGTTAAGTATCAATGAAGAATCTATCGCTTCACGGGACAAATGTAGCTTTCTGCATCTGTCTAAACACAGAGAAATCCTGATGTCATAGGAGAACTGCAACAAGATCTTAAGTAGGCTCTTTAGTTTCGACTCTAAGCTTGCATAAACCTTTATGTCTTCCCTGTACAGTAGGCGAGTGAATTGAGACTCAGCCACTTTTACCTCAATTTCGAACCCAAAAGACGTACTGTTGTGTGTGCAACTTAGTGTATTCAATTCTGAACAAAACCTTAGTGCGCTGAAGAAATCTCCTTGAAAGATTCCTCTTTTAATGGGCCAGGACCGAGTATTCCTCATCACCCTATGACTTGAAGATTTTAATCCTTGTACACTACAAGTGTATAACGTGATTTAGAAAGTGGATGATGCGTGGACAGATCTCATATGTCTTAAGTACCTTAAGTAAATAATCGTGAGATATTGAGGGGAAAAACTGTTGGTAGTCAATGTAGGCAATATGGAAATTTTGTTAGTGGTGTTTTGCATGCAACACAACCAAACTGTCAATCTTGAGTTGGTCCTTGCAACCACAGGAGCCTCGACAGCGCCCCTTCTGCTTTTCGGAGAGGAGGTTCTTGTCACAATATTTATAGACAAGACAGAAATGATAGCCGTGAGACACTTATAGAGGGTCGATAGGCAAGTGATTGGTCAGTAATCACTGTAACTACCAGCATCTACCTCTTAGAGTGTCATATGCGTCACACCCTCCGTCATAAAAGAGGGCAAGTGATCTGGGTTCTGCAAAATGTTCTGAAGGGCGGTTTGCAAAACCTCTAGGTATTTGTACCAGAAGCTGTGCATCCCATCTACACCCGGTGCTTTTCACTTCTTAGCCCTCTTTAAGAGAGGAGTTAAATCGGAGGCTGAGATTATTACTATTATTAAAAAAATTCTATTTAACAATTTTTGCAACCAATCCCTACGCAACTGGAAGGTGTACATTGTCCACTCCTGTAAAATTTTAGGAGGAACAGTGTTGACGGACCAGATGATATGATCCCAGAAAAATAGCCGTTCGCATCTGGTTCGCGATGGACTAAGCCTGATCCGGACAAGCCGGGATTTTGTTCGGTTGGCTAAGAAAAGAAGCTTTCATACCTCGAAGGCAGCTGATGATGAGAACCACAAGATGGATTTTGTAGCCTTGTTACAGCCTGCTCAGTTCCAAAAGAAGAGCTTGATACTTGACCCGTTTTTCTTCCTCCTTTATCGTGATATTATCATCGACTGGTGCCAATAATTGAATCACGTAAATTATATTAGTCTTTAGATATTGGGGGACAATATCAGGTTTTGTAGGACTAAAACGTTTGGTGGATGTGAGAAGCCTATTGGGCAGACCCATCGATAGCTCTTCTCTACGTATAATGCCGTAGAATTTACTATGAAGGGGCTTGTCCGCATGTTGTATTAGTAGAAGCGAATGTTCTGCTTCCCGTACACTACTTGTGAGCACCAAATGTGTTAGTGATGGTAGGTCATGTATGGTGTCGCTAGAATCAAATGGGAGAGCAAGCTCCACTACGGCCCTATCTGCGGACGTATTATAGAATTGCCGAAACATTGACGACTTCTTGTTGATGTGCGAGTTGCATTAGAGAATGTGTGCTTTTTAAAATGAGCAGGCTGTAGCTAGAACCGTTCTTCGATGAAGACACTCTAAGCTCAGCAAACCTTTATCCCCTTTTTCTAGAGGGAGGTAAATGTAGTATAGTATAGGAAAATATAGTACAGTGTAGGAACGGCCAGAATCTTGGTCGCCTCGATTTTATTCTTCCTAGATAATTCAGAATTTTAAACGAGGAGGGTCGATTTAGGTCGTTTTTTGTCTAATTTATTTTTGGGTCAAAAAAATTGACAACCATTTTTTTTCATACCTCGGTCGAAAGTACGTATCTTCAGCATCAATTTTAACGCAGAAAGGTTAAGATTTGTGCATTGGTAAGATTACGTGCACGCCCTGTGTAACAGCGAGAGTAAAAACTATTATCATGCACATCGATACATGAGACCTTATGAGCTCTGCTCCCAACACGGGCACCTTGAGCTCCTGCGCATGCGATACATCGGGCGAGTATTCAGTAAATAAAAAATAGTATTTTACTGTATACGGTTATTTACTGAATACTTATTTATTTTTTAACCTAGTGATCAGAATATATCAAAAATCATTCACGTACCACTTTAACATATTAAAATATAATGGTTTTTATTATTGATAATAAATTAAAAATTTTATTGTGTAACATTTCAAATAAGTACGCAAACGGTAGCACACGAAGCTCCTCATGCATCACATGTGCAGTAGCTCAGGGTGCCCGTGTTGGGAGCACTACGTATAACCCGAAGCTGCTTGCTTTGATTTTATCAGTTTCTTTATGTGTCAGTGTATATAAGTTAAAAAATGATACTAACTATTTAAAAAAGTGTGATTATATTTGGCTTTTCATATGTATTTAATACCCGCTCTCAACCCGCAGCACTCGCTCCGCTTGTGATTGCAAATGTCGGGGCAGGCATAAAAAAATGCATGGAAACATTTGCAACCAAGAAAAGTAAGTGAGAGAGAGACAGGAACAGAAAAAAATAAGCTATGTGATTATCCGAAGGAGGCGCTGAAGTCAGGAACAAAAGTGAAATAAGACCGCTCAACTGAATGTCTCTTGGAACGCCGAGGGCATTATTTCGCGCATTTCAGTGCTCTCTCTCTCTCATTGACTTTTCTGGGTTGCCAATATTGCGATGCATGTCTGTGATGCCTGCTCCGATATTTGCAAGCACGGAGAGACTGCTTCTGGTCGGGGGCACGCATCAAATACGTATGAAAAGCCAAGTATAAACACAATTTTTGAAATATTTGGTATCACTTTTTAACTTATATTCACTGACACACAAAAATACTGATCAATTCCAAGCAAGCAGCTTTGAGGTTATACGGAGTGCTCCCAACACGTGCACCTTGCGCTACTGCGCATGCGATACATAAGGCGCTTGATTGGCTGCCGTTCGCACGTTTCTTGCAGTGACTGCTGTTAGCGACTCTGCTGGCTGGCGGACATGTATCATTGTGCACGATAAAATTTTTGCTCCCGCTGTTACAGAGGGCGCGCGTGTAATGTTACCAATGCACAAATCTTAAGCTTGCTTCCTTTAACTTGATACTGAAGATACGTACCTTCGACCGAGGTATGAAGACAAATGGTATATCTACTGACAATAAAAAGTCGATTACACCCTAAGCGGACAACCCTAACCTCCGTACTTCGCCCCCCCCTCCCCCATCAACCCCTTAAATAATGAAAATACCATTACTTACTAGAAGTTTTTTTTGGAGAAATTTGGCCTTGGTAAACTTGAATCTCCTTAATATAATACAATAGAAACACCCTATTAACTACCTGTACACTTATTCATATTGTTTGCCTTTTTACCCCTCGGTTTGCCGGTGGAGGGGATGGTTTTACTATTTATTTGTGTGCGGGGTATATAGAAACAAAATATCTAAGCTTGATCAGCAGGCTTGGCCAGAATATCCTAGGGTTTATGGGGTCGCCGATTCCGAATCCGAGGTCCATCAAACTCTTATAGATGTCAATTAGACGGAATTTCAAGGTCAACTCAATATTTCGAAAGGGCCAAATTGAAGAAAGTGTAGCGTAATGAATTTGAATCACTGTTTATATAGGTTTTTGGGGTCGCTAAATCCAAATCAGGGGATCTTTTTGAGATAACTTTCAAACAACCTCTAGATGACCTTAGAAAATTTCATTATCAGCTTTTTTTTCAATCTAACTCTTAAATGACCGTGAACCTGACGAGCTAGAGGTTAACATACGTCGGAATCGGATTCAGCGACTCCAAAAACCCTAGGATACACTGGTAAAGTTATCTAGTCTTCCTTTATATATATGGACGTAGGCACACTTTTCCAGTCCAAGCCTCATGCCAATTTCTTTACAGTACCTATTTACCGCCGTTACAAGGATTTTAAGGCCCTTTTTTGCAAAGGCGAAGAGTTTTTGGTCGTACATGTATACATGATGATTGACCTTAAATTCTCTTCTTTTCAGCAGGCCACATAGGTATCCAGAGCTTTTTCCTCGGAGCCCAATAGATAGAGGCAAGATGGAGATGCATACGCCAGGCTGTTTCGACTCTCATATGTGTCCGTTTAATTACTTATAGCCACACTAGCGCATCTACAAGGAGGTCGAAAACTAAAGTGTATATGTGTTTGTGCACGTATCTGTGTATATTATTTGAATGTTTTGCATGAATTAAAATTAATGAAAATAAACAAATTAATTCAAAATGAGACAAATTGAAGACGAAAAACGTGTAAATACTGTTTCCTGTATCTTTTTTCTGCAAAAATTGGTACAGTTCTGCATTAGTTCTCCGGTGAATGAAGAAATGCATGACACAAGAAACGTAACTTTTTTACATTTTATTTATTTGCATCAAAATAGAGAACTGAAATCAGTGACTTCATTCGTACACCGTAGAGTGCTTTGTTAAATGTAAGAGAAATAAAACGAGATTATGTTTGATAGTATTTTGATACAAGTTTATTCACTTTTAAATTTACTGATTTAACTTCATACAACTGAACATAACTTTTAAAAACTTTGCAAAACTTGGCGGGACTTGACATTTGTTGACGAAAGCATAACCTCAAAAAAACATTAGAATGGCGGTGCGAAAATAATTTTATAAAATATTACCCCCACTTTTGCCTCTACAGTAGAGCCATCTAACAGGAGGTGGATAACTACAAAAGTATACGCGATCACATGCGCCCATGGGAGTCGACCCAGCCTGGCATAAGCTCTGCCATACATCTCACTATTTGTGGATGCACCTCCGAACACTCTAGTAGCTTGATAAGTAGCTCATGGTTCGTGTTATCGAATGCCCTTCGTTAGTCTATCCAAGCCATGGTTGGATTGTGTCAATACCTGATGAAACTCTGAGTAATACACCTGTCTATTAACAGGTTCTCTATAACCTGTCAGTGCTCTCTTGCATTTGCGTTTTTCAGCTATTGTACTCCATACCGGCTCAATAGATGTTAATATCCTCTCTTTGAGGATGCCAGTAAACAGCTTGTAGCTGGTGTTTAAACAAGATATATGCTGGTAGTTCTTTGGACTTGACAAATCTCCAGTATTAGGAATCAGTACCATGCGTCCTTTTACTATCCACTGCAGTATGGGTTGTTTTCCGTTTTAAAGTGTTGGGTGCATTCATTAATTTTGAGGTATTTTTTTTGTAAAATTATGGGTTTATTTTTTTAAAACGTGGTCAATAGTTGATTATTTAAACTAATGTTCATCGCTAGTCACTGTTTTCTCCCATCTTTTTGGCATCATACGGATACTACGTCGGAAAAACGACTTGTCTTTTGAAGCTATTCACGAATCGACCCATGTTTTGTATTCATCACAAGAAGTGAATTGAATTGTTGTTCAGGCAGGCTATGAAACCGAGCGTTTTCAGATAGAAGAATAACTTTATCGTCTCTATACTCGTATTGCGGGCGTTTTTCCTTCAATGCTCGGCCTAATCGCTTAGTTGTCTGGGCTTAACTTACGATTTTCCACGCTTAGGGTTACCACAGCGAATCCACTTCTCATCGCCAGCGATATTCGATGTAGAAACACTTTCCAATTTTTCCGTTGGGGTAGCTGTTTAAAAGTGAAAAATCTCCTTTCCACGTATCTTGAATTCAATTCGTACGGAACCCAATTTCCTTGCTTTTGAACCATTCCCATTGTATGGAAGCGTGTAGAAATAGTTGAACTTTGGTAAAACAAGACCTAATTAAAACTAAGGTCACATGGTGGGTAGAAATAACGCCATCTTTCAAAAATCCCTTAAAATAAATTCACGCTCCCAATAGTAAATATACGAGCTAGCTTTTGGTTCTTAGTTCTAGCGATAAATTTTTTGACTTCTTCAGCAGTAATTAGTCGACACTCCTCCTTTGGTTGTCGCAATTGTTGCCTCTAGCAAAAATTACAGTAGTGTGAGATATCTGAAGCTTCTTGAACCCAGAAGATTTGAATCTCTTCTGGACTAGGCGGATGTTCAACGGCACATCACGTTTTTTTGAACAGACGGGAAGAATTTGCTTTCCGTAAGTTTCGAGAAAGTGCCCTAACTTTTGGAGTGAACTTTTTTTTTATGTTATGTAGCTAATTACGCACTGAAAATGCGATGTATGCCGTCTCGCCGTTTTAATTTTCAACTGAAGCTGTGCAATACGCTCGCGAGTCTTACTCAGGCATACTAAATTATCTTTAGTTCTATTGCCTCTAAGCAGGGAGACCTGCTTTTCCTAAACTGCTATTTCTCGTTTACTACACAGTTTAGATTTCAGAAATGAACATTTTCAGGGAGGAGGTCAGGGAAAGCAGTATTTACTTCAGCTAATTTGTCCATCCTGAGAAAGAATTTTTTTTGAATTTTTGACCTCCTAGTTCTTATGTTGGCATTATCGGCCATCTGTAAAGGTGATCGTGCTGGAACAGGTGGTATGTTCTCTGGAGAACCTTACTTAAATACTGAGGCATTTTCATGCAACCTTCGTACAATGTAAGGAGGAACAAGGTAATCGGAACAGATGCAGTGATCCCAGAAGAACAGCATTTTGCATAAAAATTGTAATCGTCTGAACCTGATGCTTGCAAGCCAGGATTTTGTTGAGTTGGCCAGGAAATGAAGCTTTCATACCTTCATCTTAAAGGACAATATCATGCCTTGTACCACTGATACGTCGAGTGGTGAAAAACGAGAAATTCCAGAAGATCTTACACTGATCTTTCTCTACAACGGAGTCTAGTTTCCCTGGCCGTATGGCAAGACGGGCATTAGATCAACTCGATAAAAATTCCAAAGATGGTAATATAAAACTTTTAGAGCCGCATTGTGTCTCTCTATGTACCCGAAGCGTGAAGACTTTGAGCATCTACTGAGGACATGTCTAATTGTTTCTGGTTCTCAATTGCACGCTCGACAGTTGGTATCATCTACCGGTACATTCATTATGCGCTCACGGTAAACTAAGGTGTCTATAACGCCGTCTTGACAGACAAAAAGAAATACCTCCGTCTCCGATCGTAACCCAGCAGATTTGAGAAACATGTTCAATAGACCCATCCATAGCTCTTCTCCACGTATAATGCTGCAGAATTTACAATGAAAATGCTTGTCAAGATGTTTCTTTTTTAAAAGCGAATGTTCTGCTTCCTGTAGACGACTTTTAAGCACCAAAGGTGTTAATAATGCTAGGCAATGTGTTGTGTCGCTGGAATCAAATGTAAGACTAAGCTACTCTGCTGCCCTATCTGCGGCTCGGTAGAGAAACGCCGCAACGTCAACGACTTTATGTTCATGTACGAGTCGCACTAGAGAATCTGTGCTTTTTAGAACTGAGCAGACTGTAGCTAGAACAGTTCTTCGATCAAGATACTCTAAACTCAGCAAACCTCTGCCCCCTCATGTTGAGGGAGATATATACGAGGTACAGAAAATCTAGGATGATGACTTCAATGGATTGTCATCATCTTGCATGTGCTTCGGTCAAGTTGCTTCGACTCATCAACGTTCTATTTTACTGCACTAAATGCGTAAAGTAATATAGAAACGGCCAAAATATTAGTCGCCTGGATCTTCACTTCCCAGATAATTCGGAATCCAAAATTTTTCTGAGAATTTTGCGGTACCTATTTTCAAAGGCCGTTTTTAATGCACGCACATCTTGGGATTACGCTTGCGATATTCCAAGGTACGCATATGTTTCTCCATTACCAAGATGGTGAATGGTATTTCATCTTATGAGTTGAAGATCTTGATCGTCACGCGTTGATGTATTTTCTAGTCTTCCTTGGTGTAGATAGACGCAGGTACACTTGTCCAGTCCAAAGCTGATGGCAAAAGTTACGAAACAGGGAGATATCTGAAGCGTCTTCATCTAGCTTGTGAGTATCTCCATATACTTGTGCGCAGAAAACTGGAATCTCTTCTCGACTAGCCGGATTTTTAACGGCACATGACGTTTTGTTGAAAAGACGAGAAAGTTAAGCAGAGAAGGTGAAATTTTCCTGAATCCACTTTACTCGCCTTAAAAGGCGCTCTTTGGCTGTTTGAAAAGCTATTACTTTTTTCGTCCAGTACTGCTTGTTGGTCAACAGGTTAAACTTGTTCAGCGTATGATTCGCTTCCGTAAGTTTCGAGAAAGAGCCCTAACTTCTGGAGTGAACTTCTTATTTGATGTTATGTCGCTAATCACGCACTGAAAATTTGATGCGTTCCCTCTAGCCGTTTCAATTTTGAACTGAAGCTGTGCAATACGCTCGCGAGTCTTGCTCAGGCGTACTCAAGTATCATTACTTCTGTTTTCTATTATTTTCTATTATTTCTATTTTCGTCTTTTCGTAAACTACACAGTTCAGATTTCAGAGATCAACATCTTCAGGGAGCAAAGCAGGGAGAGCAGTATTAGTTTTAGCTAGTTTTCCCATACTGAGAAAAACTTTTAGTGTTTTTTTGATCTCCTGTTTCTCCTGTTGGCATTATCGGCTATCTGCAACGGTGGTCTTGCTTGAACGAGTGATATTTTCCCTGTAGGATTTTGCTCTTCTTTTTGATATACTTCTTTTATATACTAAGGCGTTCTATGAGCATATTCCGGGGTTATATTGACCCAACGTTCATGCAGCCTTCGCATGTATCCTCATCGCGCTTTGAGCTTTCTTGTCAACAGGTAAGGATGTCCCTTCTGAGTTGGTACGACCATTTAAAACGATGTTTTTGTGTTAATCCAGGGCCATTACCTGGCCATACCCTCGGTTCCTATTGCCACTCCTAACCGAATCATGGCCTCCATCAGAGAGTGGCCTATAGACCTTTTAATGCTAGACGTCGGCAGTGCGCACGTGCCGGAATTTTACGTCATTTCCGTATTGTTTACCAGTTTTTTTGTCGAAAGGTATGGAAAATATTGTTAATAAAAAGAACAACAAAAAATAAATTTGTAAATAACAGAGATTTTATACGTAGAAAAATTGTAAATCTATTTTTAAAAAAACGGCGAAAAAAGTGCAAAGAGTGCTGCGACCAAGGCCATTATTTACATCTGCACGAATCAGTAGAAGAGCACAGTATTGAGCAGCTGAAACGATGGCTTAAATGTAGAAAACGACCATTAAAAGGGAAAAAAACGTGATTTAGATTCATGCAGATATAAAATAACACTCTATTACATTTTCCACTTTTTTCAAGTTTACCCAATAAAAAGTCATGTGTTAGTGATTTCCTGGTATAAGGAATTTACTAATAAATTTTCCTTCTTTCATATAAACTGGTTATAAATACATAAATATAATAGTTTTGCGTGCTCAAGTGAAAGTATTAAATAGATTTTACTTTTATCTAAACATTTAGGAGGTTCGAAACTCTGATAACAATGCTTCATTTAATATGTAAGTAAATGTTAGCAAAGAAAGAAAATATTAATACCTGCCAAAAACAACCTCAACTAACCTTTCTGCTGAATCACTTTTTTTCTTTTAAAGATCGTTTCCATTGTTTCAGCCATCGCTTAAGCTGTTTAACAATGTGTTCTTCCACCGATTTGTGCACTGATTTTGCTCCTGGAACATCATCTTCCGTGATTTTTGCCAGATTTTTAAACATTTTTTTAAGATCACAGATGTCAACAGATGCAAATAATGGGCTTGCTCGGCAAACTTTTCGCACTTTTTTCGCAGTTTTTTTCTGAATATACTTAAATTTGTTGCCTTTTAAACTCTCATTTATTTAAACATTTAATAAAAAGGTCTATTGTGGGTGGCACTGCGCGATTATTGTGACGCAACCGCATAATTCGTTGTATTGGGGAGTTAACCCAATGCAACGTGGCTGACTGCAAGAGCCGGAGCTCCCGGGACTAAGTGTAACTGACTCAGTTCTAGTCTCATTATACTATCGCAAGAGAAGAGCCAAGAGAAGAGCTTCACAAAGTCATAATAAAAATGTCTACTTGTTAATCTTTCGGAAAATTTTTTTCAACTTTCAGGAAAGATTGCGCTAAATTTCCAAGAATCTGGTACAGCAAGGACATTCAAAGCTAGCAGAAACATTGATACAACCTTAAAGCAAGCTTGTTATATTTTGGTTGTCATATTATGTGCGGTCGAGGAATTATTGTTGCGCGCCGTTTAACAGCAATTCCAATTTTTTACAAACTAGGATTCTTTCTTTGAGATTAGGCCCTACTTTTTCAAGCGTGATGGATTTATTGTGATATAAATTCTTTAAAAAATAATCGCAATTTTGTGAAATCGGATTTCAAGGACAAAGGAGGAAGAAAGCGAAAGATTATCTTCAGTGTATAAAAATTTTTTAAATATTTAAAAGCAATATACTACCAGTTATTTTAGATAGTTTAGAATATTCGAAAAATAAGGGACCATTTAATATTTCAGAATCTTCTGTTGTGGAATGTTTTAGTTCTTCTAGAAGCC
>NC_046659.1:51865990-51874074 GCF_010883055.1 Belonocnema kinseyi | reverse complement strand
ATCGCGGTAAAATTTCAGCCACAATCACGTCTCACGACCGTGAGATAGGTGGTTACAGTCTGTAAAGGAATCAATACGACGATCCAGCAAAAGCCTCGTGCATCCTAACAACACGGAGCGACCCAAGGACTACCGCCTTCTGCATTTTTCCCCCAAGTGTTTTAGCATATTGTTGACACGCAGCGATGTTTTTTAGGCCATTAGCAAGTGAAAGGTTGGCACCTCCAAGAGCACCGATGATAAGGACATCAGTTTAACAGAATATTCCGGGTACAATCGTTGCAACTCCATTATAAGGTCTCGATACCTCTCTTTTTTTCATTCTCCTTGGTTATGATGTTTTTGTCAGCTGGTGCCGAAAATTCGATAACGAACATGGTTCGCTTCTCGAAGTAAAGAAGAACCATGTCAGGCCTCGAGTGAGCAACAGAAACAATTGTCGAGAATATAAAGTTCCAATATATGCGGCACTTCCTATTCTCGGCAATTGACTCAATTTCCCTAGGAGCACTTATAAGGCTAATACCCCAAGAGTGACAGAGATGGTAATAAAGCACTCTTAGTGCCGCATTGTGCCTTTGAATGTAGGTCGTTCCCGCGTGATTTGGACAACTAGATAGTATGTGAGCTAAATGCTCAGGGTGTGCATGGCACGCCCTACAACTATCATCGGGAATGTCTTGGCTCAAAATGTGGCGACGGTATGTTAAGGTGGAAATGACACTGTCTTGGCATGCAAAAATGAAACCCTCCGTACCAGACTTCAATCCTGGCGATTTAAGGAAAGCAAACGTTAGCTCACAAGACTTTGACTTATCCTTCACATTTCTGTGGCCCACTTCTTCGTGATTCCTGACCATTTTAAGACTAGGGTCTCTTCCATTTGCAACTCTATGTGCTGTACCCAGAATAATCCTGTTGTGAAGACATTCAAGACTCAATATTCCGCTACCCTCTTGACGGCGTGAGATGTACAGTCGCGGAACGGAAGACTTAAGATGCATGCTTTTGTTCATGTGCATAACCTTTCTTGTCCCGATATCAAGGGATCTGAGCTCGTTCTTCGTCCATGGAAATACTCCAAATGAATAGAGTAGTACCGGAACGGCAAGCATGTTCGTTGCAAATACTTTGTTCCTCGCCGACAGTTCGGAAGACCAAATCTGTCAGATGAGACGTTTGTATCTGCTTCGAAGAGTATCCTTTATAGATGTCACATCCTGAATGCGGTTCTGTGGCACGCCCAGGTATGTATAAGTCTCTCCAGCGCAAATGTGTCGTATAGCGCTTCTATCAACGAGCTCAGGATCTTCAGGGATGCCATTAAGTTTTCCTCGCTTCAAATAAACCTTGGCGCATTTGTCTAACCCAAATTCCATTCCAATTTCCTTAGTATATCGTTCGACAATCCTTAGAGCTAGATGCAGTTGCTCTCTGTTTTAAGCATAGATCTTAAGATCGTCCATGTAAAATACATGAGTGACCTTGTACTTTCGATCTGCAGGTTTGCCTCACAAGTACCCATCGGAATGGCGTAGTGCTAGAGATAGTGGCAATAATGTAAGGCAAAAGAGGAGTGGGCTCATGGTGTCGCCCTGAAAGATGCCTCTCTGAAACGTGACCTTGTTAGTTGTCACACGATTTTTGCCAGATGAGATAGTAAATCTGGTTTTCCAAAGCGGCATCAATCTCTCTATGCACCTAACTATTTGCGGATGAACCTTTAATATTTCCAAAAGACAGATAATAAGTCTATGGGTGGTCGAATCGAAAGCTTTTCGATAATCAATCCAAGCCATCGATAGGTCACGTTGGTAGAATGCTGCATTTTTGCAGACACATCTATCGATGAGCAGGTTCTCCCGACATCCGACTTCGCCTTTCTTTGAGCCTCGTTGTTCATACATTTCTTACCACACAGGTTCAATTGTCTGAACAATCCTATCATTTAGGGCTAAATGCTGATGGGTCGAAGAAACCTTCTTCCACCAGAAGGTTTTGATACAATCTGGTCCCGCTGCAGATTAGTTCTTCATCCCTCTTAATACTTTTTTCACCTCCTCGGTAGTGATGGGTGGGCATTCTTTATCAGGTGTCATGAGGGCAACACAAAACTTCTTGTAGCTATTTATATTTTCTGAGTCTTCGTCCAGTCTATGCTGCACTTCGTAGACTTCTCTCCAAAATACTTCGACCTCCTCTGGTTTGGGTGGGTGTTCGACAGTAACTGGAGGGTCTTGGAAGAGTCGAGATGGGTCAGAGAGAAACTGTTGATTTTCTTTGACCCACCTCTCCCTCCGCTCTAGACTTCTCTCAGCGTCAGATAGTATACGTATTCTCTCAACAATATGCTGCCTGATGGTCAGCAGCTTTGACTTTTTAAATGTGTGATAACGGGTCCGGAGTTCGCGCGCAAACTTTCGAACCTTGGCGGTAAAATTCCTTCCAGATGTAATGTAGTCAATCACACACTGAATACGGGATGCGCACTGTCTTGCCCAGCCTATGTTTATGGCAAGTTGATGCATTCGTCTTTTGGTCTTATGATCAACCGTTGGTCTTGTTTTACGGTTCACATCGGCCAAAGCTCTCGCTGCATTATGCACACAATAATTGATAGCCCAGAGGTCGGATTCTCCGGAAAAATGTCCACGAAGCTCGTCATCCATTTCAGCCAGATCTTTAGGCTTGAGAGAAACCTTGGTGTTGATGTTTCTCCGGTTCGTAAAGCATCGCTCTTCCTCTGTTGGATGCCTGTCAGCGGTTGGTCTTATTGTCGCCTCTCTTTCTCTGTCGCCGACTTGTTCTAGCTGTGGTGTGGTAGAGTAGGCGTTCCGCTTAGATAGCCCCTTTTTCGGAGTAGTTCAGCATGGTTTCGCAGACGTTGCTGCGAAAAGTGCGATAGCTCCGGGTTTTCTCGCATCACAGATCATGCAGCCGTGCCATGTAACCCCGTTCAGGGGCCACACTCGTATCACAGCACTCTAGCAAGACGTGATTCAGTCGCTCCGTCCACCCAAAGGTTGCGAGATCCCGCCGATCCATCGCATTGAATACATTTTCATTGGCTCCCCCAGCTCTAGATTGGTCGGCATTGTTGGCCGACCCATTGTCGGGAGCCTTGCGCGTTCTGTTGTTTTGAACCGCACTTACTACAACTATGTTTGGTGTTGTCATTGTTGTTCCCACGAGAAGCTAGGGAAAGGGGCTCGTCCATCCTTGTAGAGCCCCGCATGCAAGGATAAGGCTGCGTACTCTGAGAGTTCGCCCGGTATCCCAGAGTCACCGTTCCAGATACTTCACCCAGGTGCCATTCAGCTTTCGGCACGGTTTTCACACCTCCGCTTGGGGGTTAATTCCTTCGGGACCACCCCTGGACAATTGTATAGCTGTTTTTAATGAGAAATCATTTCAAATTCCTTCAATTGGAAATCTTCTTCGTCTCCGAATATTTAATAAAAGTTTGAAATCATCTCTACTACTTTTTGCTTACGTCAGGAATGTAACAATAATTAACATAGAAAATAGTAGGATGGCAAGTAAGTTTATTTTTAATAATGTTGCGAATAAAATTATACCGTATAATATTAAAAATATTTTTTCAGAATCTTCGAATAATTATTTTTTCTCTTTTAGTCAGTTGTGCTGTAGTAACAAAGTGGTTAAAATTTAACATTTTAAATGCAACCAAAATCCTGGATTTACGAATAATAATGAGCTTACTTGATACGTTCAATTCAATGCAAGCAATGCGTGGATTTAAATCATCACCACTTTTGCCTTTAATTTTAAAACCAGAAGTAGAAACTTACACGCTTTCTGTGTTTTCAAAATCTAGAATATTGTTTCCACGGATTTTTTCAAATGTACAGGTATCAGAAACCAATTTATTGCTAGAATTGATTTATTATTAGTTATTTCTTTAAGAATAATAAAAACTTGTTCTATAACCTGTTAAGGGCACGTGATACTTAGAAAATTGTCTATTTTACCAGAGTTAGATTCCCCCGGTTTTTTTCCTAGGATAAGAAATATTTTGCTTTCAAAATCTGGGGAATGATAGCGAACATGCTAACGGACGTCCCCGCAAACCAGATTATCGGAAAGGCAAAGATGAAAAACGACATAATCTCAAAATAATGCATATGCATACAATTTTTATTTAGCACAATAAATTTTTTTTTCGTTATACCTCAAAAAAGAGTCCGGGGACGTCCGTTATGATGTTTTATAACATCTCCGAATTTAGTTTTTACAAATTTTTATTTTTGTGGGAACAAAGCCGGGGAAACTGTAAGTATCACATGCCCTTAAGTTATTTTAAAACTTCCACTGACTTTTCAGTTCAATATGCATCTGGATTACATGAAGTCAAAACAATTTCGCTCACTAATTCAGATCACGAAAACTATTATAAGTCAGGAACCAAAAGTTTGTGTAATTGAAGGCCCTCCAGGTGCTTTTCTTTTTAAATAAAATTTTATCACTGAGACCAATTTCATACCAGTCATATATATGAGTGCGAAAAACACGCTTTACTTTGCCGTACTTTTGATGCGAGGCTCTACGTATATTTTTTATGAAAAATTACTTTTTGATATGTTTAGATTCGCAATGAAAAAACGAATTCATCTGTGCGAAAGGTAACTGAAAACTAGTATCAAATTTTGTGATAATTGGACCCTAACTAGCCTATCTACATCATTTTTTTCAATCTGAAGAAATACTGTCGAAGAAAGATTCTATCTAAAAAAAATCACCCTATTTACACGAATTTCCGTATTGCGGGATCGACTTTGTGCCGAGAAACTTCTTCGATATGTTTTTGCTCGTCTGTAAATCAGTCAATCGCGCCAAATGAAGGAAGACCTATGTACATAGAGACGTTCTTCGTCCGGATTTTCGCTAAGTTCGATTCAACTTTCCTGCAGAAAAAATCTATCTTCAGCCTTATATTTTAAACTAAATTTTTTGCAATTATTTGAAAGACCAAAATTATTTTATTCCCTTCATATTTCTAGGAAAAAGACGGGGGAACCTAAAACTGGTAAAATCGACAATTTTCTAAGTATCACATGCCCTTAATACAGTTGATGTTGTGCTGCAAATTTAAGTAGATCACAGATGTCCAAAATGCCTTCCAGAATTTCGATAGTCTGTACAGGTGAGGTAATTTCTTTACAATTGGTTTTAACACATCTATATTTTCTTAGAGGACGAAATCGAGTTAAACGCCTAGCTGGGGCAGCTAAGAAAGTTGAATACGTTGAACCTGAAATTTCTTCAGTTTCAATGAAACAAACATACTGTAATTTAGTTTCTTTTCGGAAAAAAATTGTTTAGTGATGTTTGCAACCGTCAAAAATGGTCAATTTTACGTTTTTTCGAGCGATTTTAACAACTTGCTTAGACCAAGCTGTGAGGCGCAAAAATGGACGGTGCTATTGCGGCAAAACAATATTTTCGTAGGAACAAGCTGATGGAATCATTTTGTAGGCACCCCCTTCCCCTCCCCCCATGAGGCAGTTATTAATGCATAGTGGAAATTTGTCAATAGCATCCCGGTTTTTCAACAAATAGCTAGTGAAGAGTTTAGGTAAGAATTTTGCAGAATTATTGCGGTGGGAGGGGGGCAGATTTGTTATGCTCATGTATGGAATAACAAATATGCCCTCTAATAAATCTAAAAAATTCTTTCCTGAACTTTTTACTAGCTATTAGCTTAAAAAATGAATACCATTGACGAATTTCCCCCATGCATTAAACCCCCCCCCCCCCATAGGGGATGGGGTATGCGTATAAAATTATTCCAACAGGTTATTGCTACGAAAATATCGTTTTGCTGTAATATCACCATAATTTTTTGCGTCTGAAAGCTTGATCTCAGCAAGTTCTCAAAATGGCTGATAAAAACGTTAAATTGATCATTCTCTAACGTTCGAAACATCAATAAAATTTTTTTTCAACAAAACTAAATTACAGTATGTTTCTTCAATTAAAGGTACAGAAATTTAAAGTTCGACATATTCAACTTTTAAATTTATTATTTTTTATTATTTTTTTCTAGCAAAAACCGTACCTCAAAAAAATTTCCGTAATTTTTGAAGCAATAGGGAAATTTTCTAGAATTTTCAAAAATTAAAATTTTTAAATCAAAAAAGGGAACAGAATATATTAACTGATTTGAAAAAAATTTCACTTTTTTCGAATGGCCAACCAAAAATATTTTTCGTTCAGCTCAAACGATTCGACTAATTTAATCGTTTTCACTTCGCCTTAATAAACATCCAGAAATTTTAATTATAAAAAAAGTTTAATCTCCTTTAGGATGCACACTATCATAGAAGATTTGTTTCGGAGAGTTGAATTTTCTTTTGCGCAGCTGAAATGGCAAAGGAATAATTAGCAAACACAATTTCAACAAAGAAATGAAGTACATTAACTTAAGAGAGGTATATATTTGCAAAATTGGAAAGGCTAGAGCAAACTGTTTTGTACATTGTAATTGTAATTTTAGACTTTCTCTAAAAAATTCGGTTTCGGGACGTCGAGATACTTCGTTAAAAAAATGTTGTATGGTTCGATGCATAATATCAGAAAATTCTGAATTCTATGTAACACCACCTCGAGGCTGGCTACCAAAAATATTTTTTAAAGAAATTTTGAGTAATAAAAATTTTTTTAAAATTAAATTAAGACGTTTGTTATTTTTCTCACTGTAATTAATACTGTGATATAAAAATAATATTAGGATGTATTAATTATTATGAAATAGCTGTTATGAACTGGGGTATTTGCGAAGATGGGTCAGAGAAAATCAACAGTTTCTCTCTGACCCATCTCGACTCTTCCAAGACCCTCCAGTTACTGTCGAACACCCACCCAAACCAGAAGAGGTCGAAGTATTTTGGAGAGAAGTCTACGAAGTTCAGCATAGACTGGACGAAGACTCAAAAAATATAAATAGCTTCAAGGAGTTATGTGTTGCCCTCATAACACCTGACAAAGAATGCCCACCCATCACTACCGAGGAGGTGAAAAAAGTATTAAGAGGGATGAAGAACTATTCCGCACTGGAACTATTCCGCATCTGGGAAAAATCGTGTGACAACTAACAAGGTCACGTTTCAGAGAGGTTTCTTTCAGGGCGACACCATGAGCCCACTCCTCTTTTGCCTTACATTATTGCCACTATCTCTAGCACTACGCCATTCCGATGGGTACTTGTGCGGCAAACCTGCAGATCGAAAGTACAAGGTCACTCATGTATTTTACATGGACGATCTTAAGATCTATGCTTAAAACAGAGAGCAACTGCATCTAGCTCTGGGGATTGTCGAACGATATACTAAGGAAATTGGAATAGAATTTGGGCTAGACAAATGCGTCAAGGTTTATTTGAAGCGGGGAAAACTTAATGGCATCCCTGAAGATCCTGAGCTCGTTGATAGAAGCGCCCATACGACACCTTTGCACTGGAGAGACTTATACATATCTGAGCGTGCCACACAGCCGCATTCAGGATGTGACATCTATAAAGGATACTCTCCGAAGCAGATACAAACGTCTCATCCGACAGATTTGGTCTTCCGAACTGTCGGCGAGGAACAAAGTATCTGCAACGAACATGCTTGCCGTCCCGGTACTACTCTATTCATTTGGAGTAGTTCCATGGACGAAGAACTAGCTCAGATCTCTTGATATCGGGATAAGAAAGGTTATGCACATGAACAAAAGCATGCATCTTAAGTCTTCTGTTCCGCGACTGTACATCTCACGCTGTCAAGGGGGTTGCGGAATATTGAGTCTTGAATGTCTTCGCAAACCGAATTATTCTGGGAACAGCACATAGAGTTGCAAATGGAAGAGACCCTCTTCTTAAAACGGTCAGGAATCACGAAGCAGTGGGCAAAGGAGTATTCCTGTACAAAGCAGCGGAGGAGACTTCTGAAACACTCGGACATGACTTCAGTATTAGGGTTAGCAAAATACATCAAATCTTATCTATCTCGAGTACTCACTCCTGAAAGCCCGGATTAAGAAAGCACAAGAGAAAAACTTTCGTGAACAGCTCCTCGATAAGA